>NC_142025.1:33551828-33851828 GCF_049901735.1 Notechis scutatus | reverse complement strand
AGGCAGGAAATCCTGTAACATTTCAGACAAATGGCATCCAATTTCTTAATAGCAAATGGTGAAATGTATTGTAATTGCAAGCCAGTTACTAAGCTCCAAATAGCGATCACATAACTGTGGGAACACTGTGACAGTCATAATTTCAAGGATAAGTCTCCTTGTTCAAGATTGTAGTAACTAAACGGTTGTGCATGAATTGAATTTTAATTAATTATTAATTGAAGATAATAGTTAATTGAAAAAAAAAAGTTAATTGAAAAAAAAAAAAGTTAAAAAAAAAAAAAGTTAATTGAAGATTACCAGTCTAGAGATTGGCATATTGGCATTGTAAGTAACAAATAATGCCATTGTGATACTTTTATTAGTGCTATTCTTCTACAAATCTAGTTATATGCCTGGTAGTATAGTGGTATGTAGGTACTCATTATTAATTAATTCCAGGAAGTGCAATGAGTATCAAAAACAATGAGTATTAGACAAATTTTTCCCATAAGGTATAATGTTGTGAGTCACAAGAGAGCTGACACCAACAAGTTCTAACTTATGCGTTGAGTACCAAACAAATGATGATTGCTGGGACAAAATTTTTATACCAAAACCTGTTGAGTACCAAATTCAATGAGTTTCAAAGCAATTGAGTTCCAACATACGACTGTATATACCAATATTTGGTTCTATATTTCAGTTTTTCAACATTTTAAAAATATAGTTACTTAGTCTGATTACTTCAGATTTGTGAATTTTGTGCAGATATGCTAACATATTAATAAAATCTATGGATCTTGAAGATGTTGCAGTAAGCTTCTAGTGTTAATAAAATAAATCAATATTATAATTTTACAATTTATTTAAAAATAGCCTCATTAACAAATTTGTATCAATTCTAAATATATTTAATTGCAAACATTCATGATATGTTTAAACAATATCAAATGAGCAAACTTAAGAGAAAATCCTTAGATTAAGTGTTGGCTTAACATTTTTGTCTATCAAACATAAGATTATGATCTATAAATGAGCAATTTCCATTGTGTCTTGTTCATGAATTTCCCAAATAACTAACTTTGGAGCGAAGAAGTATTCAAAAGTATATGGAGTATTTGGGGTCATGTGATCACCATTTGCAATCTTCCCAGCTGTTTCCAATAAGCAAAGGAACTAGAAGAAGCTGGTTTTACATAACAAACATGGGATTCACTTAATAACTGCAATGATTCACTTAATCATGATAAAAATGATTGTAAAATTGGGCATGATTCACTTAACTGCCTTACTTAGCAACAGAAATTCTAGTCCCAACTCTAGTCATAAGTTGAGGACTTTCTACATGTTTTCATTTGTTTGCCTATAAACCAACTATATAGGTCTAGGTTAGACTGCCTGCATTTAATTTAAAGCAATTGTATAGCCATCCTAGTCAAGGTGAAGTAGATAATCCATATTACTTAGTACTTGTGTTTATAAGAATATTGTCTGATAATTTTGCATAGTTGGATTGGAAAAAATTATCAAACAGTTCTGTATATAGTGAATAGAAACAATAAATGATTGCAAGAAACAGTTTATCTGAGATAACTTTTCTTCCAAAGGATTGTAGCAAAGTTTGAGCAGCAAACTGGTTATTCACTGTTTAAAACAAAGATTTCCCAAAGCTTGTTAAGGAAATAAAGTATATTCTATTGCCATATAGAAAATGTTGATGTAGGAGAAGGGCAGGAAGAGCTAAGGGAGCAGAGTTAAGTGCAATTAACTCTATGTAGCATGGGAGAATTTCCAATGAACAGCGTCTGTTGCTTTAAAACAAAACAATTGGAAATTGGAAGGTGGTGCTTTATGTCCAGGACTTAAGTCCTTAGGTCTTTTTAGTTATGCTAGTGATTTGTATTCACATTGCTTGGTTGCCACATATTTTAAATTTTGTGATGTGTACAATTACATTTTAACTGTTTGCTGCCCAAAGTCACTTTTTGAGATAAGTGACCATATAAATTGGATAAATAAGTAAATCTCAAAATTTGCTTCATCACAGTGCATTCACATAACACAATAAGCCAGAAAAACTGTGGCTAGTGGTTTCAGAACATAGGAATAGATATGATCTGTATATTATTTATTAATAATTAAGAAACTAGCTTGTCATTTGGTGGAATGGGAAATAAAATACAAATAGAGATTATGTTATTCTATTTTTCTGATTGAAATAATTTTACCAATTTTCAGGTTAATGTACTTAGCAATCTTTGGATGAATTTTTACACCCAGTGGTAAGTCTGGGAGTATAATTTTGTACAAATTCTCCCTCTCATTATTTTCTGTGTCTGCTACAGAGAGCAAATTAGCACTCATGAACTGCTTTGCAAAGCAGACTAAAGGAGTTTGAAAAAGCTGCAATGATGTATAGTATGGCTATGTTCCATTTCTATTTTCTTCTTCATTATTATTTCTTTTTCATTATTATTTGATATAACCTACTTTTTTTTAAATAAAGAAGTTATTTCTACAAAGCATAGAAAGAGTAAGTGCATGTAATTTCAAAAACATAACATGATAAAAAAAACTATTGTAAAAGCTTTAGATTTTATTATGTGTGATATAATAAGGATGTGTAGATCAGTAAACATCATGACTGTTCCATTATGAAACAGGTTAATCTATTGATTCATTGTATGTTTCTTAATTATATACTAGTGTATGTTTCTATTCTTCCAATTGTGGACTATTTTTCCTCATTTTTTGCATGCACACAGCTGCCATGTTTTGCATTGTTTCCATCTGCCTACCAGCATGGAAATGAAGTACTGTTTTGCCATTCAAATCATTGGGGCTACATCCGCTATTTTAAACTACCAGATAATGTAAGACCCAAGCACAAAGCAGCAAAATCCAGTTGAGTCTTATCCTTTATTTGCTTATACCTAATGGACGGAACTTTTACAAACTGCATCTATAACTTTCTAGCCTACTAGGTCCATCTTGATAAATTCTAGGGTGTGGCTAGCCCAAACCTCTTCCCCACTGCCTCATCCAGCTCAGGACTGTAGTGTCTTAATTTGGATACCCCTCCCCCAGGACAGTTCTATGTTGGCAAATCTCCCCCCACCAACTGCTTCTCCAGGTGCACATTCCATCATATTTAATTTCTCTAAGCTTGAGAAGGATCAAAATACTCTTGCATAGGCATCATCACATGGTCATACAGGAACTGGAACAGAAAGAACCTTTCCTCTGTCGTCGTCCCCCCCCCCCGCTGCCGCCACTGCCACCCCTTTACTCCTTTACCTCTTTTCAAAGTATTTCGCCAACACAATAGTTCAGTGATCCAACTTATTGCTAGGTTAGGAATATAATATGTCATTTAAAATGGTGTATACATAGTTGTAGTCTCAAGTTAGATATCTGTAGTCAAGATCAAGGCTTTTCATAACCACTTCATAAGCGCCAGGCACAACATAGGAGAACAAACACACATCAGGACTGGATTTAGCAGGCCACCTGCATTTAAAAGACACAGGACACTATTTTGAAGACAGCAAAGTCCACATTTTGCACAGAGAGGACTGCTGGGTTGAAAGAGGGGTTAAACAAGCCATCTGTGACAAAAATTTAACATCCCTGTCTCAACAGACAGGGCGGGATACTACTGTACATCATCTATCTCCAGTCTACAACACAGTCCTTTCAACAGTTCCAAGAAGGCTCCACACCCATTTGCACCACTGAGGTGACCCTGAGGACACAGATAAACCTCCAGGTGATCTTAAAAGAATGCAAATGACCAGCTTTCTTCCAGGAGTATAAATCCTTCAATCCCCACCATCCAGTCAGAGCTGAAGAAGCTGCTTAGATGAGAAGTGAAATGTCTTCAAAGAAAAAACCAGAAAGTTCAGTTGCCTGTTGAAAAAGCACCTTCGGGTCTAGGACCCTAAATAAGGGTGAACAAGAAATATGAATTATCAGATGACTAATCAAGCAAATGATTAAATTAAAAAGAAAGCTTGAAATAGAATTGGGAAACAATCCCAATCTATTTTATATAATTTTGTATCCTAAGCCTAAATGCTATTATGAAAAGTAATTCTCAGAGCTTCTAGTAGAATTGCAGGTGTGAGTACTAGAAATTATGGTTGTAAATATTGTTGAATTTAGAAGAGAGATAAGTTTTTTTAATTTTCTTTTTTCAAGTAACACAGTAGAGAGTGCTGTTAATTGACCTTCGATAATAGCTTTATTATTACAACTATATGGCGTAGTAAGATATGGTTGAAGGGCAGCTTATATAGGTTGCGCACTTCATCTGTATAATTAGATGTACACCTTCTCCATTAAGTTCTGGAATTCTGAATTACTAAAATCTACATTTTAGCCCATACATCTCCCCCAATAAATGCAGCCAATTTTTCAAGTTTAGAGAAAGTAAAGGATACGGTTCTATGTGAGGTCAAAAAATAAGTCCTGTCCATTTAAGTGAATTTGAACATGATTAAATGTATAGAATGTATTTTAAAACACTTAGAATTTCTAATAAAAGTTTACACATCATTGTATCTGTCTACATTATACTTTTTTTTACTTTAAAAGTCAGAACTGCTGGGATTTGGGGTTCAAACTTTAAAACTTGCCACTTATTTCAAGATTTGCAAAACTAACTGATGCAGCTAAGAGTGAGAAAATATTTATCTTGGTATCTGTTTCTAAAAAATATTTGTCTTGGTATCTAACTATTCATAGTTATCTTAGAATCAATTGTCAGTTTTAATAATAGTCAGCAAAGTCATTTGTTTAAAAGAATTTGGATTTATAAATATAGTGAAGACATCTTATTTTTTAAAAGTATTTCTATTTTATTTTTTTCTTTAGTTGGTAATCCCATGAAACTTTAAAGAGTGTTGTCTCCATTTTAATTTGTGCTTTTTTGCATGTCTGAACTTTTAAGAAAAACTTAAAATTGGAGAGATTAGTTTTCTACATTCTTGTTTACAATCATTGGGATTTGACATACCATATAAAATTATATAGAAGCTATCCTTTCACAGCAGCTTGGTAAAGACTTTTTTATCCCCATGTAGTTATATAGACTGATAAGTGCTGCCCTTGAGTGAATTCTAACCCATAACACTTTATGCCTCCACAGTGATGTACCGTGTTTCTCCAACAATACGGCCTCCACCAATAGGAAGCCCCAGCATGATTTATTGGCATAAAATCAAATTAAGGCCCATATTAAACATGCGAAATGGGGGGGAATGGCGGGGGCTTGCCGTTAGGAAGTACTTTGTTGCATGCCCGGATATGGTGCTGCCTGCGTTGGTGGAGCACTTCATATCGGAGACCTTCCGCCACCGTTAATTTCCCTTCTCCCTTGCTGCCATAGCGTTACAGCAACGCCGCGGCGTTTGGCGCAGCCACGTGCAGCCAGTCAGGGCTCCTCCTGCAACCGAGCCCTGAGGAGACATTCAGCCAGGCGCTCCTGTAGCGCCTTCCCTTTGCCGATGGTAAGTGAATTATTTTAAAAACCTCCGCTCATCCTATCAGGGCCGTGCGAGCTGAGCAGAGCCGAAAGCAAGCCGCGGGTGTTTCCTGGTTCTGCCCAGCCCGTACGGCTCTGCCGCGGCCCTGGCGGGATGAGCGGAGGTTTTAAAATAATTCACTTACCTTCGAAGGCAAAGGGAAGGCGGCCACAGGAGCGCCTGAAGCCAATTATACCAACAACAAAAGGCAAATCCTCAAGGTGGGCTGGAGGGAGGTGGCTACGTGCCCCCGGGCTGCTTCAATGCAAGGTCCTGACTTGCAGCATCCTGCTTTTCGCCGCCGCCCTCTCCGACTGCGAAACTCGTGGTGCTTCGCCAACGCTCCGAGCGAGGCGAGCTCTTTCATACATAGAGAGAGGGAAAGACGCCGGCGTGCTCCGAGAGGCTGGCTCTTTTCCCTAGCCGAGGCTGACATCTGACTGAATCTCTATCCCGCTCCTTTATCCTCACGACGGGTCGGTAGTGACGCTCTCTGGTGCGGCCACCTCAGCTTGCCAGCCTTGCCCCGCTATGAGATGATACTGTGACAGCTGCTGCTGCCGCACTCCCTTCTCTTTCCTCGCCTCTCCTCCCTTCGCCGGCAGGAGTGTGCGCGCCTGCTGCCACTGCCGCCGCTCCTGAGGCCATCTGGGGCGGGCAGGTGGGAAAGCAAGCAAGGTGGCTGCGCTGTCTTCTTTTTCCCTCAGCGGCGCGCCGCTTGCCGCCGCCACCGCCACCTGCGATGGGCGAGGAGGCGGCGGAGGCACCGAAATGTCACCAAGGCATCGAGTGCCTCCCCGCCGGCCCTCCGCTCATCCCGCCAGGGCCGTGGCAGAGCCGTGCGTGCTGGGCAGAACCAGGAAACACCCGCGCTTGCCTGCCACGGCCCTGGAGGCACTTCCTGTCAGCCTCGGCTAGAGAAAAGAGCCAGCCTCTCGGAGCACGCCGGTGTCTTTCCCTCTCTCTCTATGTATGAAAGAGCTCGCCTCGCTCGGAGCGTTTGGCGAAGCACACGAGTTTTGCAGTCGGAGAGGGAGGCGGCAGCAAAAAGGACGCGGCGGCAACGGCAGGATGCTGCAAGTCAGGACCTTGCATTGAAGCAGCCCGGGGGCACGTAGCCACCCTCTCCAGCCAACCTTGAGGATTTGCCTTTTGTTGTTGGTATACTTGGCTTCAGGCGTTCCTGTGGCCGCCTTCCTTTGCCTTGAGGTAAAGTGAATTATTTAAAAACCTCCACTCATCCCGCCAGGGCAGGCAGAGCCGCACGGGCTGGGCAGAACCAGGAAACACCCGCGGTTTGCTTTCCGGCTCTGCTCAGCTCGCACGGCCCTGATAGGATGAGCGGAGGTTTTAAAATAATTCACTTTACCATCGAAGGCAAAGGGAAGGCGGCCACAGAGCGCTCTGAAGCCTAAGTGTCTCCTCAGGGCTCCGGTTGCAGGGAGGAGCCCTGACTGGCTGCACGTGGCTGCGCCAAACGCCGCGGGGCGTTGCTGTAACGCCACGCAGCAAGGGAGAAGGGAAATTAACGGTGGCGGAAGGTCTCCCCAACATCCAAGCTGTCGCCGCCCGCCCACCCGAGGATGCAAGGGGGGGGGAAATTAAGTCACCCCCGAAAAGACGGCCTAGCCGGTTTTTCGGGGGTCAAAAAAAAATAAGGCCCGGCCTTATTATGTGAGAAACACGGTATAATGATATGAGGTTTAGATAGTAAAAGTTTCAACAATTATGCTAGAAGTCTTCAGAAAGCCTTGAAGATAATTTATAGGAAACTCTAAGCTATGATTTTTAAAACATAATTTCCTGATTATTCCCTAGTAGATTGATTTGCACATGCTGCCAGATCATGAAGAAACCAGTTATATTACAATATACATTAAGTCAGAATTATTTGGAATATTCTCAAAATTTAAAAACTATGGCTTATATTTTCTAGAAGCTGATATATTTATACAAAATTCTACATAACGTATTATGTAGATTTACAATGAGTAATTCTTTTTTTATTTATTTTATTTACAATGAGTCTTCTTTTACTCAAAAAGTCCTAGGTTTACATAGCTTTCCGAAAAAAGAAAAACAGCATCAAACTCCGGAAAGTTGCTGCTATTCACTGAATAAATTATTATCTGGATTGATGAAACATTTTTTTGTAACTTGAATCATGAAATCTATTTACCTCTCTATTATAGGCACATTCATATAATTTCTGGTTGACTGTCTTGAGGCTGCAGTTTTTGAATATTATGGGTGATCATAACATGTCCTAAAATAGATTGAAGCCTAGAGAAAATTCTGACCTGGGGGTAATTCTCAGGCTTCACATCTTGTGACAGAATAAAAACAAAATTGCCCATTTAGGGTGAGAATGCTGCTTAACAGAAGACTTAGTAAGTGTACTTGGATGACTACACTTACATAATGAGAATAACAGTACAGGTGGTATATGAGTAATAATCCTACAAAAGATTACTTTTCCGTGACATATTTTCTGAAGTATAGTAACAGCTTTTGTTGTATTACAAGATTTCATCCTACATTCTGCATCTGCTGAATTTTCTGTAGTAGCTTACGGAGATGAAAGATGTCATAATTACAATGGATTCTTAGCTATGATACCAAAGTCTTCCCTTCAAGAAAGTTATATATGTGACTGAACACTAAGCATTTTTGCATTATTGTAGGATAATTATTAGGGACTGGATGTGGCCGAATTTTAAACTAAATGATTGCTGCAATAGAATTATAAACTAGATAACTTTGAAACCTTGGTGTAATCAACATCATTACTATTTTTAATTGGAAGAGTTTGAGTGCTTATGTAGTAATATTTGTGAGATGATAATTTAAAATGACTACTGTTTTTATACTTTTTGATTGTGACTCTTAGCAATGTTGCATTATTGAAATATCTGCTCTGTTTGAATGTGCCTCAAAATGTATCATTTCCTTAAAATTATAGAGCTACTAGCTTGAGGGAAAGCATGGAAAGTCAACTACAGGTAGTCCTTGCTTACTGACTGTCTTGTGCAGCAGCTGATCAAAGTTACAAAAGTGCTTAAAAAAAAACCTGAAGACCTATCCTCGTATGTTCAGCAGTTGCAGTGTCCTGCAGTCAAAAGATCACCATTGGTGTGCTTTGCAACTGACTTACAACATTCAGAGTTACTAGGGAAGTCAGAGGTAAAATCATAAGTTGTAATCATGTGGGGTTTTTTGCTTAACAATTTAATGACCGAGGGAGAAGTAGGGTCATAAGCCTATCACAGTCATATGATTTTCTACTTAGCAATTGAGTAGTGCTTAGTTGAGTTACCAACTAATGAGTTACCAAACTAATGAGTTACCAATCTCATTTATAGTTGCTAAGCAAAGTAGTATGTACAGTAGTATGTATTCCAAGTTGGATAACTGTTACTATCAACATATTGCATTGTATCTCCATTTATAGATTGTTGATTGAAACATCTTTATTCTTCCTTTAAGGGATCTATCCATGGAGCTCTCTTTTTGCCTTCTTCTGTAGAACATGCCCTGGGTGGAATATCTGAGAGATTGATGATCCCAGCACTTTATCAGGAGTGCAAGTTTATTCTGTTCTCTAGGCCTGGTTCTTAACATCTGGGGAGATATTTATTTTTAATGGGTAAGCTATCATGTGCCTTCTTCCATATTTGAAAGTTGATAAAAGGAACAGCTGTAGTTTGCCATTTGGAAATTCTTATAGTGCTTGTTTATGTAATGCATACCTGTGATACTGTATTGGATACAATCAACATAAAATTTATGGTGATAGAAAAGGAAGTTCTCCTGAAACCATGTAATTTTCTAGTTAATAGGTGTGGGCTATGAAAAATGTATTGCACCTATATCAGCAAAATTGCATTGATTTTTGCTGTAACAAATTCAGGTTATTAGCACTGGTAGAAAAATCAATAAAAAGAAATGTTTCAAATGATGGAGAAAGGTATGTACAGGTAGTCCTCGACTTACAAGAGGTCTTTTAGTGACCATTTGAAGTTGCAACAGCACCGAAAATAGTGACTTATTACCATTTTTCACACTTCTGACCATTGCAGCATCCCATGGTCATATGATTTACATTCGGATGCTTGAGAGTTGATTCACATTTATGATGGTTGCAGTGTCCCAGGGTTATACGATCCTCTTTTGCAAGCTTCTGACAAGCAAAGTCAATGGGGAAGCCAGATTCACTTACAACTGTGTTACTAATTAAGAATTGCAGTGACTCACTTAGCAAATGTGGCAAGAAAAGTTGTAAAATGGGGTAAGACTCACTTAACAAATTTCTCACTTAGCAACATAAATTTGGGGGTCAATTGTGGTCGTAAGTTGAGGACTACCTGTACACAATTGGTTTCTCTTTTTACTTGTGGTGAACGACAATCTTTTAATTCCAGTGAATAATATCAGTTCACTTAATCTTTTACTCCCTTGACAAATTGAATTTTTCCATGAACAAGCCAATCTATCAATTTGCATTTTAAATCTCCTGCAAATAACAAAAAGGTGCTGGAGCGTGCCCCTCCCCCGCATCTACTTCCAGGATGCCAGAAGGGAGGGATGGAAGATCTCATTGGTCCTGATTACAATGTGTGGGCTCCTGTGCTATAAAATACAGGACAAATGTTTGATGGAATTCTGGACTTTAGCTAAGCCAAATCAATGCAGTGTATTCCTAGTACCAGTATCTGCTATAAAAGTGCTATTTATTATTTACTTTAATAATTAGTGAATCCTCCAAGCAGGTGGGTTTCCAGATGTCGGGCTATTCTACCTGGAAATTCTGAAAGGCCAAGACCAAAGATCTAGGTAGGAAATGTTGGTGTTTGGAAATCCAATCATCTCTGGCTTTCCTGATGTTAACATCATATCAACAAAACTGGCCAGACCATTCTACTCAGCCTAGGTTAAGAAGCACTGAAGAATAGAAAGAAACTCTGGCTTTTATTCTTGAACTTAATTGAGTGCTAAATAAAATTATGGAATCTAAATTTGCTACATACTGAAAATGTCCAATTCTTTCAATTAGTCGTCTTAGAGTTCCAGATTTTTGACAATTCTACAAATAGTTTTTGTGGTAAATTACTAGAAAGCAAGAGGTTACATCATTTATCAATTTTTTTTTTTGCCAGCTAACAAAAACAAAAGCTAAGGTTTCTCTCCCACATATACCTTGCCATTAAATGGGTATTGTTTCCATTATGTATGTATTTACTTATTTATTTATATCCTGCCTTTATTATTTTTATCAATAACTCAAGATGGTAAACATATCCAACATCTCCTCCTCCTCCTATTTTCCCCTCAACAGCAATCCTTAAGGTGAGTTGAGCTAAGAGAAAGTGACTGGCTCAAAGATACCCAGCCGGATTTCATGCCTAAAACAGGACTAATCAAATTGATATTGAAACTTACATTGAACTATGCATTCATATCACAGTCTAAAGATGTATTTGACTTATTACTATTTATTAATTTGTTTGTTAATCAAATTTAAATATTTACCCATCTCATGAAAAGTGACTCTGGGCAGCATACAAATTATTATTATTTTTATTTCCTAGTTGGGAATAGCTGGTAATTATATCACAAATTTATGCACGCACATATAGATTTATAATAGGGCATTATTTAAAGAAAAAAATGAAGGATGTGAACATAATGGTTTAGGATAGTACATAACTATAGTGGCATCTAGGAAGGACCTTGGGAGATTGGCTAAAGAGACATTGCCAAGGAAATAATCAGATAACACACAGCTTAGCCCAGAACTGGATAGTGGGTGAGGTAAGAGGCTCAGAAGACACTGTTGGGAGAAAGGTTGGATTGTGAAGGAGATGGGTGTGGGAGCATTGTACTATCAGACTTGAAAGCTTTTGTCAATGTAATTTTACAATAAAGCAGAATTAGCCAGCCGCACCAACAGGCTGAAGAACAGTTTCTACCCGTGGGCTGTCAGACTTCTGACACAGACTTGCGGGGCTGGCACATTGTGCAACAAGGTCACATAGTGTAATAAGATTGGGACTAGTTTAGGGATTTCTGTCTCACTGTGAGTTGTGTTGGGGGGTGTGTGCACAAAAAGGAGGGTCAGTCAATCTCATTGTACACATGTTGTATTCTGACAATAAAGGTAATAATAATAATACAATAAAGTAGAATTAGCTTACCTTGTTGTGTTTCCTATCTAGTTAATCCTATACATCAATCTTGCAAGTCAAGCAACACCCCTCCCCAAGCACCTATGCCATCACTTATCTGACCATTCCTGTGGTATGTTTCTTTACCCAGTCTCACCAGGTCCTTCTGCATATTATTACAATAAGTCTGCATTGCAAACAAAGGGAGTGTGCCTTGTTTAAACAAAGTTAGAACTATGGTCTTAAAATTGTTCTTCAATATAAAGTGACAATTAAGGAATCAGTCCTCCAAAGCAAAAACTCATAATGACTTTTGAACCAGACTCTTAGTTATACACAACAGGGGAAGTTGAAATAACCACAGGAATTCTAGCCCTCTTGACCTCAACTGTAACACTTAGCAAATATAGAGTTTCAAGCTCTTCCACAGAATCCAAAGAGACATGTTGATGTCATTTGGGTAGTTCAAACTGAGTAGTGGAGAAACAATGGAGTGGCTGAAGTTAAAACCTGGTATTTTACAAATTAGAATAAGAGAGAGATACAACCTGGTAACCCCCTTCTTCAATGTTTTGAATTTCATGTCCTAAAATTCCTAACTATCTATGGCTAACAACAAGGGATTGTAGAAGATTCTTTGGATAGTTGAAGCCAGAATGAGGTTTTTATGAGGAAGAAATTGCAATATTTGCTCTGCTGTTGATTATACTGTTGCACTGTCTATTTGTTGAAATGCATCCTTTTAGTTGATTTTATGTATTATGGATTGCTCTCTATTCGTCCTCTTGGTGAATCTTTGAAAGTTAAAAAAAATGAAGTACATCATGTAAATGTCAAGTTTGCCTATTGATAATATATATTGACTTCTGCATAAAGAAAAAGCTTAATTCCAGTATAACATAAGGTTGTGAAATCAGTGTAAAAATAATAGGCATTTTAGTAGGAACAAAGTGCAACTGGCATCATGGTTTCATCTCAGTGTATTTGAATTGGGATCAGACCAATAATAAAATCTGTTACAAGACAAAAATATGATTTGATTTCAGAATCATCCCTGATTTTCAGATTCAGTCCCTGGTATCTCCAGATAGAACAGGAGCAGAGCTGCTGCCTGGGTTGACACTGCTAGATTAAGTGGGCCAAAAATCTGATTGTTAAATCCCAATATAGAGAATCACTTACTGATGGTCACATTTTATGAACAATTGTCATAATGCAAATAACTATATACATAGTTCAGTCTTAAGTCATTTGTTTTGGAACAACTTTATTAAATTAAATAAAAATAACAGAAAAGGAGGGAAGGGAATAAAAAAAGGAAATAAAGAAAAAAGTGTCAAGAAAAAAAGTGGAAATTGATTTCTGACTTCAGTACAGACACAAATATATACTGTGTTTCCCCCAGAATAAGACCTTGTCTTATATTTTTTGCCACCAAAAATGGTACCAGTTCTTATTTTCGGGGGAATGTCATCCTTACTTGTGCACATCACCCTGGCTTCCTTTTCACTGTCAGAGGCCTTCAGGAACCTCTTCTGCAGCCAGTAAGGTTTTCCTGAAGGCTTCTGCAGCCTGTAACAGCTCTGGGTTGATCCTTCAGGAAAGCCTTGCCAGCCTTGCTGGTTGCAGAAGAAATGGGCCAGCAAGACAGATGTCGGGGTATGTGAGGCCTGGCTACAATTGTCCAAAGGTAAGTAGTTCCACCCCCCTCATCTCCATCCTAGCTTAATTTTTACCCATTCACTCTGGAGAGTGTGGGATCCTAATTAGGGTTTATTTTGGGGGTAGGGCTTATATTGGGTGCATGTGTAAAAATCAAGCTAGGACTTACTTTCAGGGTAGGAGTATTTTCAGAGAAACAGGGTAGTACCTCTTATTCTAAATTAAAATAACATAAAAACAACATATAAAATTATTCAATCAAATAACATTAAAATATATAATAAAACCCTCATACTCTAAATGTAAACATAAACTCAAAGTATAGGTTTAAACAATATAACTCTAATAAGAATAAACATACCCAATATTAATCATAACAAATATAATCATCGAGTCCTAAAATCAAATGTTCATGTTTTATTTTTCTCAAGCAAAAGATCCAAAAATGGTCTCCAAGTAGAAACAAAACATTTTTCTGAATTCTTGTTCTTCAACATTTTTATTCATGACGACGTGAAGATTTATAAAGGATACAAAATTGTGTAATAATTTTAAAAAAAATAAAAAACAAAATCCAAAACAATTTTGATACTTTCTGAAAATGGACTAAAAGTAACAATTAAATTTAGTATGGACAAATGAAACATTTACATAAGAAACTTAAATGCAGAGAGATGGGATGCATGATATTTGACTATAGTAGGACATATGAAAAGGATCATGGAATTGTAGTTGATCACAAACTAAATATGAACAAATGAAATATAACTTCAGAATTATCGGTTTAGTTTTGGGAAAGGATTTAGATAAAGCTATACAGATGCAGAAAAGGGCAAAAAGGATGATAAGATATAAAGAAAAATTGAAACCACTAGGAATGTTTAGCCTTGAGAAGGGAGACAGAGTGGGAATAGTCAAGTTTGGTATATTGGTTAAGACACCAGACTAGAAATCAGACATTGTGAGTTCTAGTCCTATCTTATCCATGAAAATCAGCTGGATTACCTTGGGCCAGTCTCTCTTTGTTAGCTCAACTCAGGGTTGAGCTGTATTGGATATTTTCAAAATAATACAGGCAGGATTTAAATAAATAAATGGTTCCTTGATGCTCTCTGTGTTTGATTGTTTTCTTGCAGAACTTTCATAAATTATTTTTAAATTCATAAATACAGATAGTGCTTGAGTTCTGACCATTCATTTAGTGACCATTTGAAGTTACAACGTTGTTGAAAAAAATGATTTATGACTGTTTGTCACACATACAGTTGTTGCAGCATCCCCATGGTCAGGTGACCAAAATTCAGCGGTTTAGCAACTAGTTCATATTTATAATGGTTGCACTGTCCCAGGATCATGTGATCATCCATTGCAACTTTCTGACAAGCAAAGTCAATGGGGAAGCCAGATTCACTTAACAACCTTGTTTCTAACTTAACTGCAGTGATTTCACTTAACAATTGTGGAAAGAAAGGTTGTAAAATGGAGCAAAACTCATTTAACAATTGTCTTGCTTAGCAACACAAATTTAGCAAACACAATTATGGTCGTAAGTCGAGGACTACCTGTAAATATCATGGCGCTCTTTAGCTTGAAAGAATGGTTACGTAGAAAAAGGTCAAGAATAATTTTCTTTCTTCTCTTGGTGCAGGTAACAGAAAGCTGGTTTTAAACAACAAGAAGGCAGCTACTGATATTCCGAGAAATTTCCTTTGGTTAAATATACAGGGTGGATTTCTCATCACTGGATGTGTTTAAGCAAAGGCTATAGAAGGCTATAGAAGACCAATAATTTAAATATTGTGGCTTGATTATCTATTTGTTTATCCTAAAAATAAGTCTGCTAGCTTATTCAGCTGAGTTGTGGAATTAAAAGTTTATTGCTTTAAGTGAACTTTGGAACAGTGAATTCTAGTTTACAGCCAATATAGTGTTATTACTTTGTAACAACTTTGGGAACTTAAAGATGTGTGGACTTCAATTCCCAGAATTCCCCAAACAGCATAAGGTGACAGAAATTCTGAAATTTGAATTCCACACATTGTAAAAGTTCCCAAAGTCAAATATAACTTTTCCAGAAATCATTGATTTCTTTTCCCAACCTTGTGCTTTCCAGAAGGGTTTAATTGCAGTTCTTGAAATTCGCTGACAGTGTGGCCATCCACATAATATAGATCCTACTGTATTCAGATACATCTGGATAGAAGCAGATTATGAAAAAATACTAGTTCGGGGGTATATTTTCCACTGTGTGTGATCATCTATGCAATTATATGTTATAGCTTGTTGCAGCTTTTCTTTGCTTTTTTACATTAATACATGCAGATAATACTTTCCTTGTTACAAATAAAAACGCTACTCTGAGTATTACAAATTTTTCCCTAGTTTGCAGCATCTGACATCCAGGATAGTAAGCTTTAGGAAGCTGCTTTGTATATTATTCTGTTACCTCAGAGTTGTGTATAAATTTAGATGTTGTACAAATGAATGTGAGAAATATTTTGCATGCATCTTTTTGAAGTGAGTTTGCCCCCAATTATTAAAACAGTTCTTAGTGCAATTTATTGGCTTTAATCTAGATAATGAACTTGAATTTCTTGTTACTACCTACACAGCTGCTAGCTCTTCATTTTTTTTTTATTAATAAAAGTGCATTATGTTCCTGAAATTTTAGTATGGTTGACAACAATCTTGGCTTATCAACTAAAGAAAAGAAATGCTGTCAGAATTCCTGAAAGCATAATGTAACTGTCATTAGCCTCCCACACAAGCTTTTCAAAGAGAGCTTGTTTGCTAGAAGGAGATAGGGATGCATTGATTGTAAAGTGTGGTTATAGCAATGTTTTTAAAAAGCTTTCATTGTATGATATATGTTTATTTTAAGAATGATACCACATGGTTAAAACTTTCTACTTAGTAATATTTTTCTAGAAAATATTTTTCCCCCTTTAAGCAAGGACATACTAAAAATGTAGGTGTTAATGTTATTTAATGAAAGCTAGTGTGAAGATAATCTGTAATGGTTCATGAGTTCTTGAAGCTCTGTTTTTGAAGTAGTCCTTATGGGCAATATTGTAGAATCTTTTTATTTTTAACAATCTTGTTATTTCCTCTTTGATGTACTTTGTCTTTTAAAAACGGTAATTAATTTTTCCTCTGATTGCCTTGTTCACTGCAGAAAGCAAGCCTAGGGATGTATGCTATACTCAATTACTATGTTTTGTCTCCAGTGATGTCATAATTATTTTTAATCATTGTTAAAAATTAATGCTAGCATCAACGTACATTAATGCACATTAAATCATTATTGAGGATCAGTAACTACCATTCTGGCCCAGTGCTCCTGGCTTGACCTGTTTTTATACAAGCATTTTTTATATGTGAGTTGCTTTATTGCACTTACACATAACCGTTTCCCCCCAAAATAAGACCGGTCTTATTTTCTTTTGGATCCCAAAATAAGAATTTTCAGGGCTTATTTTTTAGGGCTTATTTTCAGAGGGTGTCTTATTTTTTTCCATGTAAAGCCCACTTCTGCTTGCTTGTGGTGGGGCAGGAGGCCATGTGGGCTGTGCCCCAGTGCCACTGTGAGATATAGGGGTGGAGCTGTGCCACATACTCCACACTTGCTTACCCGAGGCCCCTGCAGCCAGGCTACCCATGCTCCAACACCTGCATCACCTAGCAGCAGCGGCCCCATCTAGCAGGATCCCACGTGGCCACCGGCCCACTTCTTCTGCTTGTTTGCAGCCACAACAGAGCAGGAGGCCAAGCATTGTGCCGATGCTGCAGCCCTGAGGTGAGATGGGAGGCATGAGCAAGTAGAAGTGGGCCGGGCAAATGTCAGGGGGGGGGTGACCTGGCTGCAGGGGTCCTGAGGTAAGCTGGTGCGGGGTGTGTGAGACAGCTCTGCCTCGCCTCGAGACTGGCACTGCAAGCAACCAGATGGAATGGGAGACTATCCGGCTGTGCAGGCTCTTAAGTAGGGCTTATTTGGGGGGAGTAGGGCTTATATAAAGCACACACATAAAACCATGCTATGTCTTATTTTCGGGATAGGTCTTATTTTCAAGGAAACAGATTACATACAAAATTAAATACACTTGAAAGATAAAATTAGTGTTACAGGTTGTCCTCCGCTCCTGATTGCAATGAGGACTGGAATTTCAGTCATTATTGTGATGGTCGTAAATCGAGGATCAGACCCAATTTTATGACTTTTTATGGAAATTATTAAGATAATCAAGATATCATTAATCTGAATCACATGATTGTTAAATGAATCTCAAGGTTGTAAATTAGAACCTATTCTCCTGAAAGGGTGAGGTTTTTTCCCCAGAAACCAGCAAAAAATACTAGAAATGGCCAAAAATATTACAAATCAAAGTTATATGACTACAGAATCTGCAAATCGGTCATAAATGTCAATCAGTTTCCATAATGCAGTCATGGGACCATGGGAGGAGGATGCAACATTTTGCGATTTATGGGTTGTAAAGCACCTTTTCTGAGGCAATTATCTCACTACACAACTGGTCTTAAGTCAAAGACTACCTGTAGTTACTAGCGTTCTCCCACCCACCACCCCTCAGTTATATTCCAGTAATACACATTTGACCCAATAGTGTTGAAAGTAGAAACTGTGACTTGAATAATGGAACTATGGAATCTTATCTTACCATGTAGATTTATACCCTAATGTAGGCTATTTACTTTTATAATATATATTTCAATATCTTTATTTTTCAATAAATTGTGGTTTATAAATGGACAGATAGATTGCTATGCATTGTTTGTCAGTTGTAAAGGATTATGTCCTTCTACATACTTAAACCGTTCCTAACTATCTAATGAGTATTTAACTCTGTCTAATGGGCAATGAATGGAGACTGTCAGGATTAACTTCTGATTTCTACAATCTTTCACATCCTGTAAGGAAGCTACCATAGTTTGATGTTTTTCTATCTCAAAAGTGGGTGAACAAATGGATGAAAAGCCCCCACCCATTCCCACTTTTATGACTGCTCAAGTATTCAACCCATATAAAGGTAGTCCTTGCTCAAGAACTACAATTGGGACCAGAAATTTCATTGCTAAACGATGCGGTCATTACATACAAACATAACTGCCATGGTCATGAGAAGACTGGTTATAAAGTTATTTTTTCAGGGGCATCATAAGTTTGGTTGCTAAACAGGACAATCATTAAGCTAACAGTACTTGTAAATTTGTTAGCTTTAAGGTAGTCAAAAGATTTCTTTTGGTTGTTACAATGTCTCTCAAAACCAACATTAAAGGAGAAAATAATTGGTGCTTCACCTTTAAATGGCTGGTCACTTTTATTGACAATTTTAATTATTTATATATTTACTATAATAAGTCTGAAGTATTTTACCTCTATGTGTTCTTTTCAGTAGCAATGCAGCAAGTTTTGGATAATCTTACTGATTTACCCTCATCATCAGGAGCTGAAGAAATAGACCTTATTTTCTTGAAAGGAATTATGGAGAATCCTATTGTCAAATCACTTGCTAAGGTATGAAATATTTATTTTTGGCAGTTGATTTCCAAATGAGCAATGATCCTTTTCATGTACACTAACTAGCCCCTTGGCAATCCCTGCATCAAGTGAGGAGAATTGACTATGAAATGGTTTTCAAGGAGTGGGTAAGCTCTAGGGGACTCCAGAACACCACAAGAGTGCACTGCAGGGGACTTCCGGTTTGAAGGGCTTCAGCGACAGACAGAAATCCGCGATCGTGCGCGGTTTCTGTCTGGGCTCGCCGCTGGGGCGCCCCGAGCCGGCTGGTTTCGGGGCTAAGCCACCCCGTAGAGGCGGTGAAGAGGGGGGAGACCGCCAGCACGGTCGAGGAGAGCCACATCTCTCCTCCTCAGCTGGCCATTACTCCCTTTCCCGAAGGCGGTTGCAGCGGTGGTCAGAAATGGCCACCACAAAGAACTCAACCGGAAAAGAATGTGCAGGAGGAAGATATGAAGTGAAAGTTTTGGCTGACCAGGTTAAATTGTAAAAGCAACAACCAAGGTACCCTGGAATTTAAACTTGCAAAAGATAACATCGCTCCCAAAGAAGAGTCCGAAGCAGCGAAGGAAAGTGAAAAGGGAAAGGTTTGGCTTTTTTTTCTCTTCTCTCTCCTTCCCTATACTGATAACTAAGAGACTTAAATAAGAAATCGGAAAAATCTGCTTTGACATCAATAGGCAATTAAGCTGAAAATAAAACAAAATGCCAAAGGGATAATAAAGATTTCTGGACATTAAAAACTTTCTTTTTCATAAGCAGGAAGGGAGAGAAAAAGAATAAGGGCAGGATCTGGAAGAGGGAGGAGACTGCCTTGAATTAAAAAGAATCTAAAGTAAAACTTCAACAAGACTTCTAAAAGATACATTTTAACTGAAACTTTGCAACTAAATAGTAACTCCAGGAAGAGAAAGTGAAAAAAAAGAGCAAAAAAGAAACAGCTTGCGTGTATTTGGATTATTTGGTGATCTTTGGATATTTGGTTATTATATTTGACTAAAATCAATCGGGTGGTTGTTTAAAAATTTATACAATGGCACCACTTCTGGATGAATTGAAAATGGAACTTAAAAAGTACAAAGAAGATGCACAAGAAAGGAAGGGTTCTTTTGGCTTCGTTTTTCAATTCTTAGAAATGGAGATTTCGAACTATGAGAAACAACAAGAAAAGACTGCAAAATAAGAAGACTGGGACAAAGAAGAAGCCATCTTTAATGAACAAGTAATTTTATGTGGGGAAGAAAAAGGAAAGGGGGGAAAGAGAATGGAGAATTTAAGACTTAAAAAAACAACCAAAGAAAAGAAAAATAATTCGAAAAACAAGTATAATACTGGAAAGCAACAGAAAAGGGGAATACAGAAGAGAGAAATAGAGGCAGAGAGACAAGGGGGGGGAAGGGGAGGGAGAAGAAGAGAGGGAAGAAGGAAAGGAAAAGAAGTTACAAAGGACCGGAGCAAGATACAGAGAAACAGGACCTATTTAGAGATAATGGGTGAAAATCTAACTGAAAAAGGGATTCTGTAAAGGTATATAAAATTGTATTGTTATATTAGTAATAGAAATAACTTTAGAAAATTGGAATCAACGTATGATTAAAATGAGGGATAAAATAGTTAGCGTAATTTAGTGAAATGTTTGTGAATAAAATAAGTGAAATAAAATAAATGAGAAAATTGAATTAGGAAGGAACGGAAACATTTTAATTAGTTAATGTTTTATAAAATATAAGTGAAGAGGGGGGGAATTAACTATGGAAAGCTTATTATTGTTCCCATAGAAGTATGATATTTAATTGAAAAGTAATGTTAAAGATTGTTAGGGATAACATTGTTTACCCTAACTGTTTTGGGTAAAGATAATAAAATGATGAATCATGGTTTGTCAGATAAAGTGTATGTGACTTTAAGCTAAAGGAATGTAATTAAGGGTGCAGCTGTAAAAGTACTATATAAGCAGCAAGGCACTCTCTGGCTCTTACTGGCTGGCTTATTGAAGACTGCGTTCTTGCTGGATCGGGGAGAAGAAGTGTTGGATTACTTTGAAGATATTTTCTCAACGGAGAGAAAATAAAGATTGGACAGATTTATTGTAAGTGTACTGACATTGGCTATTCAACACGGACTTTGCAAATAGAGTATCCCTGACAAGACTTGACTGAAATTGATATATGACTAATGGACTGTTTATTTGACTATGCTATAATTCTTAAATGGAATAAACTATATTTTTGATAGCACAAGCGTATCTGTATTTTTACTGCGTGTTAACTAGAAAACTTATCTCACACATTTACCTGTCTTCCTATCTGACTTAGCTGCACATTCTGTTTAGTTTGTTTTCCTTAACACCAGTTGGGGAATCCAGGCTTAACACTGGTTATGGGCCCAGAGAGACTGCAAAGTCAGTTTAACTAGGATAAAAACAGGTTTATGTAAAAAGTGAGATTTTTGTGTTGTTACACGTTACAGTAAACAGACAGCTGTGTTTTATCAATTATAGTTTTATATCCATATAGTGAAACATGGCACAAGACAGTCTACAAAGTTTGTCCCTTATATCCAAGCTGGATGGAACAAACTATGTTTCATGGTCTATGAAATGTAGTCTACTTCTACGAAGAGAAGGTCTGTGGAACATAATTGAAAATCCACCAAACGTAGAAGAATGGGATCCTGAAGATGAGGAAGATAGTCAAAAGATAGAAGAATTTAAACAGAAAAATGAACAAGCACTTTGCATCATAGGACTATCATTAACTGATCAGCAACTTGTTCATATACGTGGAGAGCAAACTGCTGTTGGGTGTTGGCAAAAACTGAGGAGGATTTATGTTCGAGATAACGTTGGTGCTCACATAAATCTAACACGGAAGCTTTTCCATACGTATCTCCAAAAGAATGGTGATATGCTGAGTCATTTGAATACTATGAAAAGCATTTTCCAAGAACTTCATGAGAAGGAGTTAATTTTCTCTGAACTACACCAGGTCTACATAATTCTATCTTCATTAGACGAAAGTTTTGATGACTACGTAACTTCCCTTGAAATATTGCCTAAAGAAAGCCTAACTTTAACTGATATCACTGGCAGATTGATTGAAGAGGCCAGAAGAAGGCTTGAAAGAGATCAGTTAAGGAGGGAGCAACCTCAAAAGGAAGATAATGAATCTCCTACTGCATACGCAATTAAAAAGTGTTTTAATTGTGGGAGGAGAAGACATTTGGCAAGATTTTGTAAGAAACCAAAGCGCCAGAATGCTGTAAGCCAACAAAGAAGAAATAAGAATTATGAGTTAGCAATGTATAGTAATGGAGTTGTAAAAAATAATTTATGGGTGGTTGACAGTGGTGCGTCCCACTGTATTACAAATGATAACAAAAAATTTGTAAAAATGTCCAAGAGTTCACAACATATCTCATTAGCAAACGGATGGAACATGAAGGCAAAAGGTGAAGGTATAGCTCATTGTTCTAGGATAAAAGAGAACATAAAAATGTTATATGTACCTCAACTTAAATTTAATTTGCTTTCAGTTAGAATGTTGGTTAGATTAGGATACATAGTTACCTTTAGGGGAGATACTTGTTTAATTGAAAAAGAAGGTAAGAAAATTACTGCATCTTTAAGAGGTGAATTATATGTGTTAAATGATAATGGTTTAAAAGTGGCTAACACAGTTTATGAAAATAAGAAACCTCATGATGAATGTATTCACTTGTTACACCGAAGGCTAGGTCATTTAAATTTTAAAATGATTAAGAGAACTGTTCAACTATCTAAAGGAATAAGTTTGAAACCTTGTAATAAGTATATGCAATGTTCTGCTTGTAATCAAAACAAAAGCAAAGTTATACCGGCAAATAGAGTTGATGGATTTACTACCAAAGAGCCTTTAGAGGTAGTATTTGCCGATATAATAGGTCCTAAAAAGCCAAGTGTAGGTGGTGCTAGATACATATTAAGCATAATGGACCACTATTCTAGGTATGGTTTCTGTTTTTTAATGAAGAGAAAAACTGAAACGTATACAAATTTCTTTAATTGGTTAAAATTTGCAGAGAGAAAAACTAAAAAGAAATTAGTAACTCTTATAACAGATAATGGTGCGGAATTTACAAATAATAAATTCCAGAATAGACTTAGAATGGCAGGTATTCAACATAAAAAGTCTGCACCATATAGGCCTCAACATAATGCATTTATAGAGAGACGAGGCCAAACACTGCAATCAATGGGACGGACTATGTTGTCTGATTCAGGATTACCTAACAATTTGTGGGGAGAAGCTATAATGTGTGGTAATCACATATTAAATAATGTTGTTAATTCAACAACAGGTGAATTACCATTCACTCTGTGGCATGGTAGGAAAGCTGATTTGAGTTATATTCACACATTTGGTGCACCAGCATGGGTGCATATCCCTACACAACTCAGGCACAAAGGACAACGTAGAGCTAAAAGATTAATTTTTGTTGGATATCAAGCAAACCATAGATCTTATAGATTCTGGGAACCAGGTACATCTAGAGTATACTGCAGTGCTAGTGCACTATTCCTAGAACATATAGGATGGAATAGATTAGAGCAAGATTCAGATAATGATGTTATTATAGAACCCTATAAGAGGCAGAAAGAAAAGATTAGTTATAAGAAAAGTCCAATTAAAGAAGAAGTCCACGAAGAGCAAATAGAACCAGATCAAGAGGAAATAATTGATCAAGAAGAGATAGATAGTCAAGAACAGGAAATAAAGGAAAGTCCACCTGTAAGTCCTGTTATACCTAGACGCACAACACGTATAACCAAACCACCTGATAGGTATCAGGCCAGTATTGTTTCCTTAATAGCAATAGCATTTAGACTTATATACCACTCCACAGCTCTTTACAGCCGTCTCTAAGCAGTTTACATCCTATTACCCCCAACAATCTGGGTCCTCATTTTACTGACCTTGAAAGGATGGAAGGCTGAGTCAGCCATGAGCTGGTGAGAATCGAACTGCCAAACTGCTCGCAGCCAGCAGAGGTAGCCTGAAGTACTGCATTCTAACCACTGCGCCACTACTGTTTTTAACTTCATCTTTTAGATTTCAGTAAAAATTCATCAATTAAATTCATTAATTTGTCACCTCAAAATTAGCATGTGAAAAAAGGGTAGCTGTATATAGAGCATAGCGAGTTATAATTTGAAGCTTCAATATTGTATTTTTTCAGTACTCAACATATGACCACAACTAAGCCCAAAATTTATGTTGCTAAGTGAGAAATTTGAGTTTTGCCCCATTTTATTACTTTTCTTGCCAATTTTGTCAAATGAATCATAGCAGTTGTTAAATTAGTGACACAGTTGTTAAATGAATCTAGTTTCTCCATTGATTTTGCTTGTCTGAAGGTTGCAAAAGGTGATCACATGACCCGGGGACACTGCAACCACCAGTGCCATTGTAACTTTAAATAGTCATTAAATCAACTGTTGTAAGTTGAAGACTACCTATATACATTTAATAGATAAATGGCAGTTTCTTCTCCAAAAGGGAATTATTATTTAAGTAATCTTTGACTTATAACCGTTCATTTAACACAGGGGTGTCAAAGTTGCGGGCCGTGGGCCAGATGAGTCATGTGCTGGCCCCGCCCACCCCCGGTTTAGCAAAGGGGGGGAAAGTCTAATACGTCACATGGCGCTACTGTGACATGAGTTTGACACCCCTGATTTAACAAACACTAAAAGTTACAGTGCAGCTGAAAGAAGTGACTTACAATCAGCCCTCACATTTACACCTGCCACAATGTCCTCACAGCCACATAATCCAAATTTGGGTACTTGGCAAACAGCATGCCTTTTAATTCATTGCAGCATCCTGAGATCATGAGCCTGCCAGTTGTATCCTTCCTAGCTGGCTCCAACAAGTAAAGTCAATGGGGAAGCTATACTTAACAAGTTAATAATGCAGCAAAAAAGGTCATAAAATTGGGCATGACTCACTTAATGACTGCATAGTGAATTTTGTTCCTAATTGTAGTTGTAAGTCAAGAGCTGTCTACTCTGACCTCATGAAAGGATGATTTGAATTTCGGTTGCCCCCACCTTTCTAGATATCAGACGGAAAAAGATAAATGTGGATATTCATTACTGTACAGGTGAAACTCGAAAAATTAGAATATCATGCAAAAGTTCATTTATTTCAGTAATGCAACTTAAAAGGTGAAACTAATATATGAGATAGACTCATTACATGCAAAGCAAGGTAGTTCAAGCATGATGTGTCATAATTGGGATGATTATGGCTTACAGGTCATGAAAATTCCAAATCCACAATCTCAGAAAATTAGAATGTTGTGTAAAGGTTCAATATTCTAGGCGCAAAGTGTCCCACTCTAATCAGCTAATTAAGCCATGACACCTGCAAAGGGTTCCTGAGCCTTTAATGGTCTCTCAGTCTGGTTCAGTGGGAATCACAATCATGGGAAAGACTGCTGACCTGCTGACAGTTGTGCAGAAAACCATCATTGACACCCTCCATAAGGAGGGAAAGCCTTAAAAGGTAATTGCAAAAGAAGTTGGATGTTCCCAAAGTGCTGTATCAAAGCACATTAATAGAAAGTTATGTGGAAGGGAAAAATGTGGAAGAAAGAGGTGCACAAGCAGCAGGGATGACCGCAGCAAACTCACCTGACCTGAACCCCATAGAAAATCTATGAGGCATTGCCAAGAGAAAGATGAGAGACATGAGACCGAACAATGCAGAAGAACTGAAGGCCGCTATTGAAGCATCCTGGTCTTCCATACCACCTCAGCAGTGCCACAGGCTGATAGCTTCCATGACACACCGCATTGAGGCAGTAATTGCTGTAAAAGGGGCCCAAACCAAGTACTGAGTACATATGCATGCTTGTCAGAGGTCCGATATTGTTCTATGTACAATCCTTGTTTTATTGATTGCATGTAATATTCTAATTTTCTGAGATTGTGGATTTGGGGTTTTCATGAGCGGTAAGCCACAATCATCGCAATTATGACACATCAAGGCTTGAACTATCTTGCTTTGCATTTAATGAGTCTATCTCATATGTTAGTTTCATCTTTTACGTTGCATTACTGAAATAAATGAACTTTTGCACGATACTGTTAATTTTTTGAGTTTCATCTTTATTCTCAGTTACAATCCAGCTGAAGATAAATTTTTGGGATAAAATTCCTTTTGCTTTTGCTAATTTGGATACAGTATGTGTGATTTATACTTACCTCAGTCTCATTTACCTTGCATTAAGTTTTTAGCCTTATCAAGTAATGTTCAGGGCTTAGGAACCTATGCATTTTTAAAGCAAAAAATCAGACTTCTATGATAAAAGTAGACACCATAAGGAAGCAGATATAAAATAATAATGATTCTAGTTTACTAACATTTCATGGTGATATATATATTTTAATGTAACATTTTATTTTGTAAGATATTTAGTATTTATAACATAAACATCACCTGTGGTGAGAATCTATACCAGATTCTAAAGCATAAATGTGCCTTACTATTTCCAAAAGGCTCTGTATTAACCTCATTATCTTATTTCAGTTACCAGGAGTAAAACAACTATTCAGACAAGTATATTTTCATGCTTTATTTAATGGAAATGCTTTTTTTTTTCAAGGGTCCTATAGCAAAGATAAAAATCCTAAATTACACTGCATGAAATAACAATTTGCAGAAAGTGCAATTGGTCTACCTGAGTTGTTATCAAAACACCTAGTAAGTATTGTAAAATCAATGGTAAATTAAACAACGTTTTCTTGTTAGTATGTCTTATTCTATAATTTTCATAGGCTCATGAACGATTAGAGGATTCTAAACTTGAGGCTGTGAGTGATAACAATCTGGAGCTAGTCAATGAGATTCTTGAAGACATCAGTCCATTAATAAATAAAGATGAAAATATTGCTGAATTGGTTGGTATACTAAAGGAACCTCACTTTCTGGTAAGTACATTTTCTAGTCTTAATATTAAAAATATAAATTATATTTATATTAAATATATTTTTGTTCAATTGCTATAAAACATATAAAAATAGGTTTTGCTTTAAAGACAAGACTTTATGGTTCAGATCTAAAAACCATTGTGTTAATGTTAGACAAGTTGATATAACTTCAGATGTGTTTGGCCTTGATTAATAACTTCAGTTACCATTTCTATTTAATTTACTTCAGATGAGAGCATAACAATTTTTTTCTGAGCAGGATCACATCTGTTGATTTGAGCTGAAGAAAACATATTAGAATGAGCAACCCATACAAAAATTGTCTGTATGATGAGTAGAGTTTATCATATTTTGTAGTTGCTATTTACAAAACTGAGAGTTGCCTTATTAATATTGTAGAACCATTCTGAATTGCCAAGGAATGGCATTCAAATTATTCTGTATAACTCTAGGCAAATTATAGCTGGGAAAAAAGGTATTAAATGTATCATCTCATCCATTCTCTATTTACAGTCACTCTTAGAAGCTCATGATATTGTGGCATCAAAATGTTATGAATCTCCTCCCTCTAGTCCAGAAATAAATAATGCTTCGGTGAACAATCAGATAGTACCAGTAGATGCTATTCGTATACTTGGCATTCATAAAAGAGCAGGGGAGCCTCTGGTAAGTATAACTTCCCCTCCCTTAAATATGAAATGTATCTGACAGACTTGCATAATCGGTCTCTGTTGTTACTTTAATTAAAGTTATAAGATGGTAAAATGCTTCTTGAATAGAAACTAAATTATAAAAGTATAGTGGGAGAGGCATAATGTTTTTGAGGCATTAAGATATTGACGCAGTCCAGTGCTTTTGTGGGACTGCAAGCTTCTGTGAGTGTATATGAAAGAAGGAACAACAAATTTCATTGAAAATACTAATATGCTCCAGGGAGAAGAAATGCTAAAATCTTGTTTTCATGTTCTTCAACTAGTAAATACAATAATGAATAAATTTATGCTAATAAGTTAGATAAAGATTAGAATAATTGTGTTCAGTAAATTGAAAGTGTGAGAAATCCATGTTTGTAAATCAATTTCTTATATGAAATCCTCTTGCTTTTGGATTTCAGGATCATAACAGTGTACAGTGTACTCTTATGTGATGTCAACTAATAAGAAATCACAGTGTTAAGATTCTAGTTCTGAAATGGGGATAAATGTTTCAGAGATAAACTCTGATGCCCTTCAAATGTTCATTTAGGGTGTGACATTTAGGGTGGAGAATAATGACCTGGTGATTGCAAGAATCCTTCATGGAGGAATGATAGACCGACAAGGTCTCCTACATGTAGGTGATATCATTAAAGAGGTTAATGGTCATGAAGTTGGAAGCAATCCAAAAGAATTGCAAGAACTCCTGAAGAGTATTAGTGGTAGTGTCACTCTGAAGATTCTTCCTAGCTACAAAGATAATATTGTTCCCCAACAGGTTAGTAGTACTATCCTTGATTTGAAGCTATATAGTGAATGTTACTTTGTTTTCTTTCCTAGGTCTAATCAAATATGTTTTAATCTAGCTATAGTCATATTTAAAAGTGACAGCTGTCTGCAGTTAATATTTTGCTAAGAGCCGCTTAAAATTTATATGTAGATGCACTATAGTTACATATAATTACAGGAATTTCATTCAGAATGCAAGCATTATAAAGCTGCAGCTTACTACAGCTCAAGTATATGAAAATATACACATTGCTATCTATTATTATTATTAGATTTGTATTCCCTTTTTAACATATTTTAGCCAACTCAAGCCAGCTAAATCTAATGTTCCTACCTATTTTCCCTACAATACCACCCTGTGATGTGGGTTGAGCTAAGACTAGCGCAAAGTTAGTTCTAGAACTCTACAGTCACCTAGTTTCTAGGCCAGCTGGCTCTCTATTGAAGATGAAAATGGATGTTAATTTCTGAGCAACAAAATTAATGCAATAATTTTAGTAAATTCTTAAAATCACAGGATGTTTGGTCAATTCCTTGAGAATAAAATTATACATTAAATTTTATTGTTTTTTTTAATTTCTTTCTGGCCTATGTACAAATGGCACATGCACTACACTTCTTATTTTTACTAGTTTTCTTCTTTAAATTCTTGGCTTAAAAATTTAATGTCTGGAAAGAACATCCTGTCACTTGGATAAGTGGTTAAATGAATCTCAGGCAATGACTGCATTTTGCCTGAGATGATCAAATATAACTACAAATGGTCAGTGCCTTTACTGTCGTGTGTGTGTGTGTGTGTGTGTGTGTACCAAACCAGACACATTTCTAAGATTTTTGGGGTACCATTAATTGTCCTTACCTATAAGAAGGGTAAGTGGGACGATTCAGCTAATTGTAAACCAATTGGAATTTAAACAATGAACATCAGTCATGGACAGATTCTAGAAGGAATCTTAAGGGATAAATGGGGTGACTTTAGGGATGGATAATGAACTGTTGTTCATATTCTGGTAAATGGCACTTTATTCAGAAATATATGAATAATTTAAATTATCCTTGTATCCATAATATTTGGACTTTAGTCACTTTTGATTCCATAGTAGGAAGATTTAATGGGGTAAGCTCAACACATCATGGAGAGTCAGTTCTTCCAGCTGATGTTGTATCTGTATGCTGTTAGAGCTACTCTCTAATGAAATATGGATGCAGCATGGTTTGCATCAGAGGCATATTTTAGCCATTGCCCTGTTTAATCAGTTCATCAATTCTGTGATTGAAATTGTGAACAAATCAAATAGCCATGCCCTTAAACTTGCAGGCCGCAAATATCAATACTGCTAAATGCAGATAATGCAGTCCTTATTTCCTATTGTGCTGTTGGACCACAGAAGGATAATTCTGTCTATGAGATGAAATATAAAGGGAAACTCTAGAAAAGCTCATATAGCCAGTCTCTGGATTATGAAAAAGATCTGTTCCCAAGTCTGTCCTTAAGTTGAATTTTTAGGTTAAGTCAGGTGCATAGGGTTCTTATTTATCATCCTTTAGTCAGATTTGAATATATAAAATGGCAGAGATGTTCTGAAGCTGTCCAGTGTCTTCATGAATATTACAAGTAGTATAGACATTTATTATGAACTCTTGTATTTAAGTTTTTTTTCCATATAATAGAGTTTATGGAAATTTATTAATAAGTGTGAATTATCTGTTAGTTGGGAGTTCTCAGCTCAGAGACTGCCTGCATTTTTAAACATCTGGCAGTGGTTTTCTATTCTAAGGGAAATAGGATGGCACATCATGATTACATCTGTAGAATGATTTGAAGATTATAACAACCATAATATGATTTTTCTTCATTAAGGGAGATGGCTTAGTTTGACCTGTTTTGAAAATTTTTCAAGCAAAAATTTCCACCTGGAGCTCTATGCTGAGAAAAATATCCTGGAGATAGCCCATACTAAGTGTTTAAGGACTATACTCACTACACCCAGGATAAATTGTCAGTGCCTTCTTTAGGTTGGATATTTGAATGCCCCAAATTTGAGATTAAGATATAGAGATTAAGGCTAAATTATTACTTAATTCCACTTGTTTTCTTTGGGACCTTACCCATTAATAACAGCTGAAAACTTCCCACTAAATTTGAGTAATCTTGTTGGGGGAATGGGAGAAGATATTGGCATACGGCAAATATGCTCCTATAGAAGCATATTGAAATTCAGAGACAAATAGTTTAACTTTTAAAAGCAGCACTGAGTTGTCATAGGCTTGCTGGGGGAGTGATTAATCTGCCGTAGTACATTTCCCAAATTATGGGAAGGTTGTTACTGAGCTAGTTATATAATATACTCTCTTTGGCATTTTTACAAAGAATATACTCTTAAGACCCATTAGAGAAACAGGTCTGCCATTATAGAACAAGGGATGTTGAAGTAGGCCAGCATATGTTATTTTGCTGTGACATTTACAGGTGTATCCAATATATATATATATATTCTATCTTTTCTTCAACAATATCTGGCTGAATTAGCATTTTTTATGTTATTTTCAGATGCTACATCTTCCATTATTCAAATGGTAGCAAAATATTGTGCAGCAGCAGTGAAAATGAGGCAGCTATTATTGCAGTCTTCCATAATTATAGCTCATGTATTAAACATTCTGATATTGTTATATAACTTTGTATAATCTTGTTGCAGTTTGCAATGTTTAGTTGTATCCTAAGTTTCTGGCCTTTTAGTACAATAGTTTATTATTATGTTTCCTTTATATCTCAGATATCAGCTTTCCATTGATTTTAAAATCTTATTGTAGAAAAATATTCATGTTTAAGCAATAATAACATTTTTTTGAAAGCCAATACTTTGTGATTGATTGAGTCGTAGCCTAGTCCAATCTCACTATGTAAAAAGTAATTTTGTCTTTTCAGAACTATGATTTGCTGAATAAACCTAAAATGTTTTGATGCAGTATTTGGAAAATATTACTTTGTAACAGAAGTTATGTATTGGAGCTTTCTGTAGCATCTATGTATTCACTGCTTTTTAGTCATGCTTTGTTTAAAAGACTGTTTATAAAAGACAGCGCAACACACTTCATGAAATAAAAACAATCCTGAGAACTGACTGTAAGATGTGGAATGAAACAAATTAACTTTGAACAAACATGAAACTGCGCAAAATATCTTTAAAATTGTTTCATTGCTTTAGTAATCATTGAAATGATTATTTAATGTAAAGGCAAGTCACTTTGTTATGACATTAATCGTAAACTTTCAGTCTGTTGCATTGGGACAAAGTTTTCTTCTGTTGCAGATGGCAGAATCTTCTATGCGAATTGAATCCTGGAACTCTTAATTAAAATATTGCTTTCACTTCAGCTCACTTGACTGCATTCTGAGAATAAAGACATCTAAAAAGAATTGGGATCACTAAAACACAAATTATAAGAATATAAATGGTCACATGATAACTGTAGTAATTCATTTCAAGGGATTTTTACAGCTTGAATCTTTATCAGAAACTTAATTGTCATTCAGAATTGTCCTCTAGACAATTCTGCATTTTGCTGAAACAAAAAAAAAAAAGGACTTGCTAAGCATTTGTAAGTCTGTTTGAATTGTTGTTCTTAAGCTATTTTTAAAATTATTTTCCAGGTATTTGTGAAGTGTCACTTTGATTATAATCCATTCAATGACAATCTCATTCCATGCAAAGAAGCTGGTCTTAAATTTTCCAAGGGAGAAATTCTTCAGATTGTTAATCGAGAAGACCCAAACTGGTGGCAGGTTAGAGACCATTAAATTTAATACAAATTTTCAATGCATTAATCCAGTGTTCTGCTTAAATACATACCACCTTTGTTTTTTTTAAGGCTACTTTGGATCCTGTGAGGAATTACCATTGAATATAATTTCAAGCAAGAGAGCTAGTTTGGTGCAGTGGTTAAGAAATCAGTTCTAGTTATATCCTAAGAACAAAGTCAGCTAGGTGATCTTGGGCCAGTCACTTATTCTCAACCTTAGGAAAAAAAGCAATGGCAAACCGCTTCTGAAAAAGCTTGCCAAGAAAACTGCAGGGACTTGGAGGAAGGAAGGAGAACACAAGACAGAAAGTCAGAACTGTTTCATGAAAGTGGAGTTGATCCTTAGGCTATCCCTTCCAGATGGTCAAATTATAATTCTGTCTGTGAAAATATGAAGTGATACCAGGCTTGTCTTGAGATAATATGCAATGTTGTGCTCAGTTAGAATAACCAAATTATACAATTTGCCAAATTATACAAATCAGCACACAGATGTATTGCAGTATACTTAATAATTGTCACAGAAGTGTAGCCTAAAAGGATATTAGTAGCCTTTATGAGACTTATGAATAAAAAAACCATCCATGCTTTTGGGAGGGGCTTCTTTTTTGCATGTGTATATATGCATAAAATGCCAAAATATGGGTATTGGGTGTGTTGGTGTGAGAGGTAGAAAAAAATACCGGTGCATCGGACAGGCTTATTTAAAGAAGGAAAAGTTCTCATTAATGTAGTTCTGTGACAGAAAATTGTTAATGCATATGAATCTGTTCTTGGCTGTCCTCTAGCATCTGTTATAGGAAGAGTGGCTGGATTATTTATGCAGACACAAATTTTTCTTAAATTTTTGTTCAGTGCATTCTAACACAGCTAGCTTTGGGTTGTTGCTATGAGGGAGATTATCAGTCTTGATATTTCAGAAGGAATACAAATGGAAGAGAAAATTTGAATAGAATTCATCTAAGCATTTGGAAAGAGGATACCGTTACTTTAATTCTATTTCTGCTTACATTGTTAGATATAATCAAGGTAAATCTGCCTCCTCAGTATATCATTGGTTTTTACAAATTAAATGTTCTTATGTTAGTTAGATGATCTGCATTATGTAATCTTATTTTTAAGCATAGATGGCCATAAAGTAGGGCTCAAATGACAGAAGATGTATTATGACGTTTTAGTGTCATTTTGGCTTGCTGTGTGTGCACCTTGGTATCTAAAGACCATGTACAAGTCTTTGGTACATGTAAGAAATCCTGAATTAAAGTGCATATCTTTTCATTCAACTGATTTTATAAAAATAAAGGGATTTTTAAATGCATTTTGTAACATGTACTTTTTTAGGACTCCTCTTAGAATATTTACTGAAAAATAGGTTTTGGGTGTTGAAAGGTGGGTAAAATTTTTTAGAACAGTCAACTTTTCTTATACTTGCACTTTATGTTCCGGATACCTTGTCTACTAGTGTGTTACATGCTTTGCATCCAACTTGTTTATATGAAGAGATCTGAACACTAAATTACTTTTGACAGCATTACAACTTATAATGTAAAAATCAATTTTGTTACATACTTAATTTTATTTCAGGCCAGCCATGTCAAAGAAGGAGGAAGTGCAGGTCTTATTCCTAGCCAGTTCTTAGAAGAAAAGAGGAAAGCATTTGTTAGACGGGACTGGGAAAATTCAAGTAAGGAACACAAAAATATCATTTTTATTATGTTCATTCTTCAAGTTTCAAGTATTATGAATAATGGAGTACATTATTGTCCATAATTACAAATTAATAATCAAAATAATATGCCTTTCTTTCTAAATTCTGAATCTTTTCTGCCATCTGCTGGTACTTAGTTAAAATTAAATAGGGAGCATTATAACCATAAATCTAAATAATTTATTATAGCTATATAAACAAATTTAGCAGTTGCAAGCAGTTAGGGTGATATGGCTTTCAATGGAGTACATTAAGACTTCGTTCCAAACTAATCTAACAAATTGTAATTTCAAAAATATCTCATTTGTTTTTAGGTCCTTTCTGTGGGACAATAAATAGTAAAAGGAAGAAAAAAATGATGTATCTCACAACTAGAAATGCAGGTTTGTGAATTTCAGCATTACATACTAGAAAAATAACTTGGCAAGAACATTTAGAAAGTTATTTATATTAATTTAGCTTAATAACTCAGCAAAAAAAAAAACAGATAGTAAAATTGAGTGTGTTCACATGCTGACCATAGAACAACTAATTATTGTCATGTATCAAGGACTATCTGTATCTCCAATGGCTGTACATACGCATCCAGGAAGTAATTCCAAATGAAACTGATTTTTTCTGAGTTTTCCTACATGTAAAGAATTTGATATCCCTTGTCATGGTGTAAAAATGTATATTTACACTGTTTTGCTAATTTATTTTATAATTCAAATTATCCTTGAACTCATGGATAATTTAGCTTATCATGTCCAGCAATTTAATACTGAAGTGAAATGGGGCACATTAATGATTTTTTTTTTACTATTGTATTAAATAATTTAGGAGCCCTATGTTCCTGATTATATTTAACTTTCCCAGAAGTATTTGGGAACAAAGGGCTCCTGTACAGCACTGTTTTTAAAAAGTAAAATAAAATAGCCATGCAGTAATAGGAATCCTACTACAGGAAAAAAAAAATCAAGCTGCAGCTGTTGTATATTACATCATTCATATAATTAGCAATGTTACTCTGTTGACCCATCTATATTCATATTATATTCATCATTTGAAAACTATTGTATGAAATCAGAGGTAGAATCTGAAGGACCAGGCCATATGACTTTTCACCCAGTGCTTTCCCAAAATTATCATTTCATACTTTGTAATTTGTCTAATATTAGCATGTAATGTGTAATTAATTTTAACTAGGTGTAAATTTACATTAAATCAAATGTAATGTCCCAGTCCTATTAACTTTTGGCAGAGGGCTTTCTGTCAGAACTTTCAGTGGCCAGATTGGATACTGCCCCACTGCTGAAAATAAATACATACATACATACATACATACATACATACATACATACATACATACATACATACATGTACTATTTTCAATGCTGGAAATAATAAAAATGGATTTCACTCTGAAAGCCTTACATGGGTAGGTTACCTTCCTGTCCTCGAAGTAATCTGTCCTTCCTGCTAAATAAGGTAAGTGCACTGCAGATCCCTTTCCTTAAATAGTGTCACTTAATAGGGGCCTCTGAGGCTCTCATTCCCAGTGGCTGACCCAACCCACCTGAGACAACCTCCCACCTGAGATTCAAGAAATCACAAATTGATTGGGTTGAGAATAACTGTCATAAAGTTAACCAATGAGCTTCATGGCTGATTGGCAGATTGCAATCCATAGAGTTGTGAAATTTATATAATGTTCACATTGCTTTGATTTTAACATGTTCTGTTGCATCTAGAATTTGATCGACATGAAATTCAGATATATGAGGAAGTAGCAAAAATGCCTCCATTTCAAAGAAAAACACTGGTCTTAATAGGAGCCCAAGGAGTTGGCCGAAGAAGTTTGAAAAACAGATTTATTGTACTGAATCCCACAAAATTTGGAACCACAGTCCCATGTAAGTTTTCATAACACTCTCGTTTGTTTGCTTATTTTACATTTTAAGCATATTTCTTTGATTCCCTGATAATCTTAATCTCAGATAGATGTTATGAAATGATGTAGTGTAAGTACAAGTTAAAATTGTCACTATCATCATTTTAGCCATTGTCTATCCACTGCAGATGAAGGCCTCTTCAGCATGTTTCCAACCAATATGCGACAATATCAGCAAGTATTGCTGGCTCACTTGGCAAAAGAAAGCTCAGGACCGTATTGGTTGGAAACTACAGATAATCCTTGAGGTATAAGAGTTTACTTAGTGACCATTCAAAGTTACATGATAACCCTCCCAAGTATTTACAACACAGTTCGGAAATTAAGAATGTTGCAGCACCACAGTAATCATTCACTTACAAACAATTGCACTGCAACATTTATCCTGCCTATTCCCCTCTCCAGCTCCCCACAAATGCTTTCCCCCATCCTGCTGTGCCATACTCACTTACCTTGTGAAGATCTGTCTCCTCTCTGCCACGGTTTCTTTGAGAGTGAGACAACTTCGTTTTCAGTTGTTTGCAAATGGTTTTCACACTGACAATGAAAGATTCTGGGGGCTGTGATGTCACATGACTTCAGACACCCATCCGCTTTTGCAGAGAATAGATGCCTGAAGTCGCGCGAGATCACAGCCCCCAGAACATTTCATTCCTGATGCATGAAAAGCATTTGCAAACTGATTGGATGCTGGAAGCGAAATCATTCTGCACACAAAGTACAGCACAGAGAGGACAGAACTTTGTAAGGTAAGTGAGTCCAGCACAGTAGGATGAGGGGGAGGGAAGCAATTGTGGGGTGCATGAGGTATCTCAGTGGGTCAGGGGAGGCCTTGAATGGTTTTTTCCATCACCATGGCCTTCCCCACCCTGAGATACCTTGTTCACTTAACGACCCGCACATTCAATTAGTGAATGCATGGGTGAAAGCAGAAAGTTTTCAAATGTAATTTGCAGGCTCCATTATATTCGTAACTCGAGGATTACCTGTACAAGTTAAAATACTTTGAATAAATGCATTTGAAATTGGGTGACTAGTTCATTTTTTCTAATATTGGCATGTTTTACATATCTGGCAGTAAAATAGTATCAGCAAACAAATAGGCAGTTGTGCTTCAAAGCATATTCACCTGGGAATAAGCCTAATTATAAGTACTTCCGAGCACACTTTGGGATGCATTATATAAGGAATTATACAGATTGGAATTTAAACTATTGTATGGAAGTTCATTTAAACATTTTAATTATAAATAGTTGGTAAAATACTAAATTTTTTCAAATACAGATGGGAGAAGCAAAAAATCAAATTAAAATAGCTCTGCAGACTAAAAGCCTAATTTGGGGAGCTTTCATGTGATCTCTGCAGCCCCCAGTCCTTCTCTCATGTTTATATCTCAAGTTGAAATGTTATGAGCTGTGGTGGTACAATGGTTAGAATGCTGCAGGCTATTTCTGCTGACTGCCGGCTGCCTGAAGTTTGGGTGTCACCAGTTCAAGGTTGACTCAGCCTTCCATCCTTCTGAGGTTGGTAAAAAGAGAACCCAGATTGTTGGGGGAAATATGCTGACTCTGTAAACCGCTTAGGGAGGGCTGTAAAGCAATATATAAGTCTAAGTCCTATTACTATTGCTATTTCCTGAAACATAGGAATTATTTTATGATCCATAACAGGAAACCGTTCTTGGACTGAAGAGCCTTTCTTCTAGCACAGGAAATCTACTGTATTCAGATCTTTGTGTCTTTCTGTAAAAAGAAAGACATAAAAGCATACCTGCTATATTTTTTTGTATATTATTGCTTTGCTCATATGTCAATTTATTTATTTAGTTACATCACGGAAACCGAGGGATGATGAGAAAGATGGACAAGCATACCGGTTTGTGTCACGAAGTGAAATGGAGGCAGATATTAAAGCAGGAAGATATTTAGAACATGGGGAATATGAAGGAAATCTTTATGGTACCAAAATAGATTCTATCATTGAAGTGGTTCAGACTGGAAGGACATGTATCTTGGATGTGAATCCACAGGTATGCTGGTGTAATATTTTAGTAGCCAAGTGTCAGTGGGAAAATTTTGCACCTGATCAAGTTGGAGAATCTTTTAAGAGTTGAATTTTCTATAATTACATTAATTTGAGTAGCGGGCTTTACAAGAGGGCTAGGCTTTCTTTTTCAACAAGAAATGGGGACTACATCATACCTTGTTGTTGCCAATGATGGTCAGAAAAAGCAGCATTGATCCTTTTGCTATTTTAGCATGTTTTAAAGGCTATTTTCACAAGATTTAAGTGGCCATTATTACTCTTAATCATCCCCAAGATTGTACATCTGAAAAAATAGTCTTTAACAAATTCAGTCCTGCTTACATGAAGAAATTTGTAAGTTGTTGATTTCCTAGTTATCTCTAGAAGGGAACTAGAACTTATATATCTGAAAGGAATGCTTTCATGACTTCACTGTATGTGTAGAATTTTATTGTTCGCTTATAAACTGGCTTATAAAGTTAAGCCAAAGGCTGTCTGGATTGGCATTTATAGCTTCATAATGATTGTTCTTCATCTTACGTTCCCTACCATTACTGCATGTTTTCCACCTTCTTCTTTGGCCAATATTGGCTATTGTTTCCAAATGGTGGAGATGTTGATTGTAGAAGCAGTTAGATGGATAAAAAATAAGCCTTTATTTCTTTTATTTTTTGTGGCTGACTTCAGGTAACTACATGAAAAAGTCCATGTAATTTTCTTAGCAACATTTTCAGAAGGGATTTACCATTGTTATCTACAGCTTAGGGAGGGTAACTGAAGGGCAAACAAGAAGACTTAATCACTAGGCCAGACTAGTTCCCTTAATCTCTGGAAAATTAGATTTAAAGCCAATGGTAGTGGGATGGAAACTTCTTTGCTTGGAAACTGTATGTTTATACCTATACTGGAAAATTTGAAAAGAAGTCAATTAAAATAATTAAGATTGGAGAAGGGAGGGAAAATAGTATTAATTTAATCCTGCCCATCCTTCACTCAATTTTGGGAGTGGTTTCCCCCCAACCTGATCTTAAATATCCTATAAAATTTGATATGGCTCTGAATCCAAATTAAGTTATGCAGATTATTGGGTTTAGAGGAAATCTATTTTGACAATCCATTCCAAAAGGAGGTTTTGTTGGAGGGGTGGGGGATGCCTATCAATGAGTGTTGATTCTTGGTGACTACCTGGACAGGTCCCTGCATTTTTCTGGCAATATTTCAAAAATGGCTTATCACTGCCTTCTTCCCAAAGCTGAGAGAGTATGACTGGCCCAAAGTCATCTAGCTGGCTTTATGCCCAAGGCAGGACTAGAACTCGCTGCCTCTTGATTTCTCCTCTGATATTTTAATCACTCACTAAATTGGCTACTTGCATTCTTTGTGATATAAACTTTTTTTTATTAAGACTTTGCCTGAAATAATTCTTACAGTTCAAATCCCACCAGGCTCAAGGTTGACTCAGCCTTGAGGACCCAGATTTTTGGTGGCAATATGCTGACTCTGAAAAATCATTTAGAGAGGGCAGTAAAGCACTATAAAGTGGTATATAAGTCTAAGTGCTATTGCTATTTCTATATATAGTCTTTCTCACATTTTATTTTTTTACTGGGTCTCGTATGCATTTTTAATTCTTCATCATGTTGTGTGACAAGTCACTTTTTATTTGCATTTACTTATTTTGCTTTTTTTTAAAAAAAAAATGAAATGAATACTGAAATATTTAACCCTATATAATAACCCTAATGCTATTTTCAGTATTGAAATGTTTAACCCTATATAATAACCCTAATGCTATTTTCACTACTGAAATGTGTGTAGAAATACTTGAAATTTAACTAGAATATGGTAATTGTAACCTGATAAATATACATTGTATTGTTAGATTACAGAAGTATAACTAAAGAAAATTCCCCCTATCATTAGGTCCTAATCATTTTGAGAAGTATAAAACTGAATTGAAATGTAGATTTAGAAGTCGCTTGACTGTAATTTTGAGCAGTTTACAGTTTAAGAAAACACTACAGAAAAAATTTCTGACACACCTTGACAACCATATTCTGTATCTCATCACTTTTACTAAATCTACCACTAATATCCTGGGAGAACTGCCGTGTTTGTAATGACTTCCAGAACATCATCAGGGCAGCAGTCACATGGATCTCTTGGGGCATGTAATTTAAGAGGCTGAATGCAATGGCAGAAAAAGCACGCTTCCTGTGTCCTAATAGATGGCATCGTTTGACTGAAAGGATTGAAGCATGTTATCTATTAAATAGGGGAAAATACATATTATTCCCTGTGCTATAATGAAAATCTGAATAATGTTAAAGCTGCTTACACTGACACTGCCTATTTTCCAAAAAATTGAATGCATAACTTAATTCTTTTTTTCCCCAGGCACTTAAAGTGTTGCGGACATCAGAGTTTATGCCCTATGTAGTTTTTATTGCTGCTCCAGAACTTGAAACCCTGCGTGCAATGCACAAAGCTGTAGTTGATGCAGGAATTACAACCAAGCTTCTAACAGTAAGGAAAATTATCATTTTTTAAAAAAAAATGTGAGTAGTTTGTTTTATCAGCATAATTAAAGCTACACTTAATATACTACAGGCCATCTTCAGATTCCTTTCCCTCTTTCTGCTTGGCCATTTGTAGTTCTTGGACTTTTATTAAACTTTCTAGGTGTTGATTGTTGCAGATTTTTATTTCATTCTATTATAACTACCTCATCTGTTCCAGACTAGTAGTTTGTTGGTGTGAGGCAAAGAATGTATTGATGTCTCCCAATACATTTTTAAAATGTATTATGGAGCAAGAAGTTATTTTAATTCAAATAACATTCCTAATCTAGTTTTTTAATTGAAAAGTGGGGCTCACTTCTAGTTACTGTAAACATGTGTTGTTAATCTGTTGTTTATGACATTCTGCATTTAAATATATGATACTATATTTATTCATTTAAAATTGCCAGAATAGTATGTATTAAAATAACAGTTTGGATTCAGACTGTGTTATGGAAGTCAGCGGGATTGGTAGAAAGCTAATAAGGATAATTTCAAATATCAAATATAATTCTAAATATAATTAAATATTCCTAAGTATTCACACACTTGTTAGCCTAATAGGTATATGAAGCTCTACTGAAAGAAAGTGAAAAATAATTTCATGAGTAAACTATCAGGCAAAATAGCTGGATAAGTTAGTGTCACAGAAGGTGGTCATTAAGGCACCTTAGTCTTCAGCTGCTACAGCTTTATAAATAAATATCTGCATATTAAAATGGCCCAGGAAAATGTTCATTGACAAGAATGGTCATTGAAGAATGTGGCTAATGTGGTTCATACAGTTTGATATAACACGAAATGTAGCTCTTTTGTTATTTTTGTTATAATTTTTTTTTGAAATGCAGGATTGTAATAAATATTGAAATATTTATTTCTAAAGTAAGATGTCAAAGTATACATATTATGTACATGTTTAAAGAGTTATACATATAAGAATCCCAAGAACTAGACTGTAACCTAATTAAGAACATCTATTATAACTAAATAGCTGTTTGCACTCTCATAGATTCCTGTACCAATATATTTTTAGGAATTCATTTTAAATACTTTTTTCTAGAAAACTGGTCTTGCTGATCTCTAAAAGATTTTTTTTAATGCAGGCTCTCAGTTTTAAACCTGACCCTAGTCGCTTGCTTTTTATAGTATTGTTTTATTTTTATTTTTTTGTCAATATTTTAATAGGATACTGATTTGAAGAAAACTGTTGATGAGAGTGCACGGATCCAGAGAGCTTATAGTCACTACTTTGATCTGATTATTGTGAATGACAACCTAGACAAAGCTTTTGAGAAGTTGCAAACTGCTACAGAGAAATTGAGGATGGAATCACAGTGGGTCCCGATTAGCTGGGTATACTGACAGTTCTTTTAAAGATGAAACAAACATCACGTTATGTTAGTCGAAACACTATACTAAGAAAGTATTGTACAGTGGTGCCAGGTACTTGGCAGGACCCAATATGTTTTTATTTTGTGTATATTAATATTATGCTAGTCAAATTTTTATACAAAATGTTGACGGGAAAGTGTACTTAATATGTAATTTATTTTAATTTTTCTAACTTTTTACAAATAACCTTTTTATTCATATCACATGAAGGAAATGCGTTGAAGCATTTTTATAAATGTTTTGATTTACTACTTTGCCTTTATTCATCTAAAGAACTTCCCAGTCATTCATTTATACATTTGATCTTACATTTTCACTGTGATAAGGAGAAAAATACTTGAAAGGGTTTTTGTAAAACTTTGTTTTAAATCAAATGTTTCATCTGATTAATTTTTATTATTTAGTTATAATCCTTGTCCTAATTAGCATATCTCCTTAACATAAGCAGAATTTTTAATAAAGCAACCAGCACTGAGCCATGTTATTGAAGCATATTTGCTTAATGTTTATCCATGTTTTACAGCTGTTTTGTCTTAGACAGATGTACTGTAGACTTTTAGTAGATTCCCTTTTTACATAAATGTAAAAGCAATATCTTGAACTTTCTCTAAGAGTCCCTTTTAAAAAGCCAACATTTCAACCCATTCAGTAAGTATTTTTCAAAGAATTCTCGTAATGTAAATTCATTGTGTTTGAGGTAATGGTGAAGTAGCCTGAAAGAACCTCATGCTACAGAGTCTTAGTGAAGAGCTTAGCATGTAGAATGTATGTTCTTAGTTGTGGAAAACTCATAGCTTAGAGGAACAAAATATGCTTTTTTTTTTTATTATGACCTCGCTCTGTATTTGTATATTGTTCTATGACAACTGGTTTTTAGTTTATACTAGAGTATTTATGAGTGATTTTGTGTGCTATAAAATGTGATGTGATGGGGCTTCGAGCTGATCCTTTGTGTTACATGGCTTTATTCATCAAATAGAGTGTGAAACTAAAATTATTGTTAGATGCTAAAATTCAGTGTTATTTATCAAAGAATTTATTTTTGTTTCACACTCATGTTTTACAGTGTTAGCTAATAACTCTTCCCTTAGTTTGTTCATTATCTTAGGTTCATATTTACTGATTGCATAAATACATTTCTGATAATATTCTATTGAGGAGATGTAAATATGGATGATTACTAAGAGGGAATAATCTGATGATCATGTTTTATATTATGCCTGCTATTATAAATAGATCCATCCATTGCTAACATACAGAGGGCCTGAGGTGGTTATCTCCCCATTTCATTTATTTTGCATATGAGTTTGGACACTAGGATTACAGAGCTTATTTTCAATACCAAAGTATCATACACAAGATGCAAACAATGAAAAAATATTGGAAAAGACCAAGACAGTCCAAACTTGGCTTTTAATTATTTTGGCTTTTAAGATGCACAAGGAAACAGGGTTTCAATAGTTTTTAGTTTATATAGAGAAATGTTGACACCAAAAAGATATTGTATAAAAAAAAAACCCTTTGTGGTATTTTTTTAAAGACTTAAGTATATTTTGTAAATGTTATGCAAATAATTGCATATCTGTGTCTTAATTGCTATTAGTATTTAGAAATTAGCTTCTAACAATATGAGAAATTTATTTCGGTTGCATTAATTCTGTAGATAGGCTGATGTTAAGTATTTAAAAAAATATGTACAACTGAGTCTGGAAAAAAATTGCCAGTACCCAAAATGACATTTTACTCTGTAATTTCAATGTCATTGTAGGGTTATGAAGTGAGATAAAATGTAAAAATGACTATACTTTTATTGAATATAATGTTTGAATGGAGGAGATTGGAAGACATTACTGAATCCTCAAATCAAATAACCTCTTCTCATTCCTTTGTTTTCTAATATTACATTAGATACATTCCAATTGGTTTGTTGCTACTGCTCTTTGCTTAGATGAGAGTTTGGGCTGCATTTTAAGTAGCCTTGATTAAAGTTTTGTTCAGATTCTACCTGAACTATCTTAAAAAAATAAAATGTTCTCAAGCAGAATATTCACTCTACTGTCTTGTTTCTAGCCATTGATTTATCCACTCCTATTGGAAAGCAGAAGATTTTTCAAATTGGCCTTAGTTCAAGGAAAGTTTAGCAAGTGATTAAAGGAATTTGGTTTTAACACTCAGAAGCTCAGTGCTGTCAAAAGCAAGAAGAAAAGCAGAATATCAGTATTTGCCTTAATGGCTTTCTAAAGAAATTGTTGACAGTAGGGAATTGGTCAAGAAACATTTTATATTTTGCCTGGGCAAGACTTTTTATGCTGGTACTCCTGTATCTTCTTAGGGGAACTGCTCCTGTCACAGAATTCACTCTTGGCATTAGTGTGGGAATTTAAACCATAGGCCCTGAATGTAACAGGAATAGTTAGTTCACTGCTCTGCATAAGAATTACTACATTTGATATAAAATACATCTCTATGCTTAGAGACAGCATATCACTGCACATAGTTATGGACCATTCACTGTTTTTGCTGCATCGGTATAATCCTAGCTATGAAGAAATTAAAACTTTGAATACAGAGACCCATGAATTTATCCTCTCACTGAATGGCAGCAATGAGAAGTATGTAACAGGCAAAATACTTCCAAAGACAGTACCATGCTTAAGTTTAGTAAATGAGGTGCAGAATGGATTAATTCGCAAGGTGTAAATCAGAGGCAGAACATTTTAAGTGTCCTAATTTCAGTTTTTGGTATTTTTGTCTGAAACTGCAGAGTTCCTGTCAATGATCTGAACTTACATATTGCAAATTCCCATGGATAATAAATCCAGAATATACAAGAAATGTTTTACCACTTTCCTAAGCTACAATAGGTCATACTGAATTGGGGACTATAAAGTTCATGGAACATATAATTGTTATGTTTATTTAAGCTTTTCATTTATCTTAAATTTATAATAAAATGCAGAATATATGAATCATGCTGAGTCAGACCTAAATCAAACCTAATTTTAATTTCTAAAATCGGGGTCCCCAACCCTTGGGCCACAGTCCACTACCGGGCCATGGCCCATTAAGAACTGAGCCGCAGAAGAGGAGGGCAAGAACATGAGTGTGTTCAGTGCCATTTGTATGCACAGCGGACTGGCTAGCATGTGTGCATAGTTCCATTTGTGAGTGACAGGCACATGTGTCCGCCACTTGCGCAAGAGGAGTTGCTTGCTCACCCACCACTTCTGAGGAATCATCCCCTCCCTGATGGTCTGCAAAACCGGCAAGATTAAAGACAGCTATTTTAAATGACAATTTATGTTGGTGCTTCAGGAAAAACTCTCTATTGAACCTATTAGTGTCACAGATAAGCAGCAAGTTTAAAATAATTATGTACAAAATATTTGAGGTGGTGGGGTTTTTTTTTGGTTTTTTTTGTGGTTAAGAGATTTTGAAAAAAAATACTCAAAAATAACAGCAATAATTTAACTCCTAAGATATCTACACAAGATCTGGTAAATCCTGTCAGTAATAATAAGGCCTCAAGCATGGGGTTCATAAAAATGATGAGGTATTGTTTTAGCAATTTGTGGAATCAGCAGCATCTGCTGTTTTTGAGAAAGATGCAGAATTTGGAATGCAAACTGTCCTATTCAAATCTGTATTCGATACTGATAGAATGGATTACAGTTAAGTATGCACGTTTGGAATAAAAATGTAAAGGGAAGAAGTTTTTTAAAATATTTGTTTGAAATTCATTTAATTTTAGTTCTTGAGTAATTTTTTATTTGCTCAGAATCAAATAGTCTACATCAACCGCACATTATTATTATTTTGCTTTGTTTTGTCTTGGTTCAATTGGCATAACAAATCTTGGAAACTTTCAGAGGAAACAAAGCAACCCTTAAACTATCTCAAAAGCTTTCATCATGTCATATTGAAATATTTTTGTTTATGACGTAAATTGCTTTGGATTAGTTTTCCAATTAAAGTTAAACATGACTGGAAGTATGTATTGGATAATCCTTTCTTTACAATATTAAAATGGCAATATCTATGGGGGAAAAAACCACGATGAGATTCCTAATGCGTCTTACATGTCTATTTCATTACATGGTATAGGTAGTCCTCAACTTATGACCAGTTTCTTAGCAACTGTTGAAAGTTACAATGCCCCCCCCAAAAAAGGACTTATTACCTGGATGTGAAGTTCTGGTGACCACCCCCCAGACAGTCACATGATCACACTTTGAATACTCAACAATTGTTCCATAAATATGCATTTGCAGTGTCCTGAAGTCATGTGACAGCAATTTACATTTTTTGCTGGGAACTGCTGTTTACTTCTGGCTTCCAGAAAAAAGCACCCATATATGGACAATGAGTTTACTTAACAACCATTGCAAAAAAAGATCATAAAACTGGGCAAGGACTAGTGATGATGTACTTAAAATCCAGCATCACTAACAATGGTAATCCTATTTTCAGTTGTGGTAAATTGAGGAATACCTGTATTTTAAAAGTATAGATCGCTTGTATATCTTCTTTCTTTGAACGTCCTTGCCTTATGTGGGCTTTCTTGACAGAACTGAATTTCTTTGAAGTGTCTTGCTTCAAAGAATTGTCTATTTTTAAGATCGAACACTTTCCTACTGATCAAATACGATAGCTGAGAATCATGTCCAGTCTCACAACAATTGATGTTAGTTGTGCCCTTCCAATATTGAGGGTAAGATCTGATTAAATGTTCAAGTGCATATATGGTAGTTATATGTTTTAAAATGCAATGTTAGCTAGAGAAAAATGTTTTAATTTGGAAACTGTATTAAAATAATATATCTTGGATGCATACCACTTTGAATGTGTACTCTATCAAGATCTACATTTTTTGTGAATTATTATTTGTGCATTATTTTGTGTTTTTAAGATTAGATGATAGAAATCATCATTAGATACGTTCCAAAATAATGACTTCTCTTAGCTTATGCAGTATAATTTTTATTGCTTCATCTCTTAATATTTCTATTAAACAATTGTAACTTTTTTCAAACTTGTACACTAATATTGACACACAATATTGACACAATAAAAGATTTAAATGGGAGTTTACTGATAGGAAATTTTAATGTCTTTCCATGCTGTCAATCAGAAGAAAATTGTCACATAAATCGGATTAGAAAGTTCTGAAAAAGGATTATAAGAAAACTTATAAAATTTCATAAGAAAATTGTGTGCTATTCAGTTAAACAATGCTTTTAAAGAAATTTCACTAATGTTTCCCAATTTAAGTTGTATATCATTGTTGAAATGTATAAAACTGAAATCCTGAAAACTCCTAAGAAAGTTATTTTTGTATATATGAAATAAAAATATTTGAAAAAAAATAGTGTGAACTCTTATGAATTACATTCTCAATGCACAGAGCTGACATCAGAAAAAGAAACTGGAAAAAGGCAATACAGTAGGCCTTCCTTGCGATAGATGTTATAATTTTATATTGAATAATACATAAAAAACTTTTTATCAATATGAAACAAATCATATTTTTGCACTATATATGCCTAATTAAAACACTGAAAAACTCACTATCATTCCAAGTATACCTTATAATAGCATTTAATAAGTGCTGTGAATATAATATCCAAAATCTGTTAACTTCCATTGGTTTGAGTCCCTATGGCTTTTCTAACAGATGTGGATTGGATGGAATTGAATGGGTTTTATATACCATTGTGAATATCTGAGAAGCTAAAAATTACATTTTTCTCCTTAACATATTCCCACCCCCCTCCAAAAACATCTGTCCAAAAGAGGCAGCTCTGAGGCCTGCAGTTTTGGTACACATCACATTAATCAAGTAGGTAATTAAAAATGCCTTTATAACTAGAAAGGTTAAAAATATGACTCCCAAAATGGATGCTGTAGTTCCCAGCTTTTCTGCCATATCATAAAGAAACACTTGGAAACTTGCCACATTCTTTGTGATATTTGGTTCTAATCTAAATAACTGCTCCAAAGGCAAGCCCAACAATTGAGAATATGCTTTAAATTTATTCCTGTATTGCTTAATTTTTTAATTTTGATTGCTTAAATGGCCCTTTCAATTATTCTCCTGTTTCATGATGCTCTTTTCTCAGTTTTGAAAACTGTCTGTTGCCACATAATGGTGTTCAATTAGAATATACTCTAATTCAGGGGTCCCCACCCCTGGTCTGTAGACCAGTACCGGGGCCACGGCATGCCAGAAACCAGGATGAACGATGCAGGCAGCATGCAAAACCACTTCCCTCAGGTTCACAGAAAAACCTCTCTCCATAGAACAGGTCCCTGGTGCGCAAAAGGTTGGGGACCACTGCTCTAGTTTTTAAGGAAAATAAGATTAGTACGGAAGCACAATAACTAATACTAAATAACTAAAAGAAATTTTTCACAGCTCTGACACTGGCAACTCTAATGCTAAATGAAGCCATTGCTAAGTGGACCTTGCTGTCTTGTTTTCATAAAAATAATGCAACTGTCACAATCTAGGACTAGACTAGCCATTCTCTTGAAATCCCTTTCTTTCCAAACCCTCCAGTCAGGTGGGGGTAGGGGAAAGAGAAAAAAAAAACCAAGCAATTTATGTAGGCAATATCTCCTTTGCCTGACCCTTCTTTGCTTCCAGCGTGATCATGATACGTAGAACAGCAAACAGCTTGCTTTGTTGAAATCTCTCTCATATCTCTCTACAAGGGAAAGAAAAAAAAATCCTACAGGTCTGGTCCAAGACAGTACATACTGACTGTAATGGCATTCATATGGCTGATGGATGCTGTGAAGGTTGTGAGTGGCAGTAAACGGGCCATAAAATTACTTTTTTCTGCATTGTTGTAACTTTGAACGGGTGCTGAATAAATGGCTGAAAAGTGAGGACATGTAATCTTTCTTAACTTTAAAATAATACAGGAGTGTCAAACATCTCACCAAGTATCCCTGCATGGTTTTTTTTATCTTTGCATTTTTTCATAATTAATTTCAGAATTTGCCTTGCTCCAATAACACAGCCCAGATATTCCAACTGCATGGACATCTTTAGTGGTTCATCACTATGAGGCATTAAACAGAGACACTTGTAGTATTAAACTCTTCAAACAGTTTCATCAGTTCTTGTCTTTTCATAACCTAATGCATGGAGGCCATTCAACGCTATATATAGAACGATTGGGGAAAAAATGGGTTTTTTCATGGTTACAGCTTTGATAGAAGATTCCGTCCTTTCAAGGTTAATGTTTGATAAAGCGAATAGCCTCTGTGCTATCCGAAACTTTCCTGGGTCAGCAAGTGGAGCCAGTACAGGATCTGCAAGTGTCACTGTACCATCTTCTGAGGTCATATTAGGCTGATCAGAGATAGAAAGGCATTGATTAAAAGCATTTCCACAATAGTCAATTTTTAAATAAGGCAAATGTTTTATATTTAAAGATAACTAATCTGGGATTGGGACATCTGGAAAACACTGAAATTTTATTTAAAATTACATCAATTTGGCCACTGGAAGCTGCCTAATAGTTTTCCAGAAATTAATCTTCAGAGATTCGGGAACAGTAGTTTTAGCACATTCTTAATAAGGCAACAAGTTAGAGGATCGATGCAATGTAATGGTATGCTACAGTATGCTACATTAGATTGGAAGCCCAAATCCAAATCCCAGTTCTCTGGGCAACTTTGCTAATTATCTAAAAGCTTTTGTCAAAATCAAAAGGATAGTTGATTGGAAGAAATGCTGGATATAAATGAAATATTCATCTGCTATTCCAACCAAAGGCTGTGCAACAGCCTCTTCAATAGTGACAGCATCTGTGCGGACACTTTTCTCATAAGCACTTCATAAACTACAATTCCTAGCAACCTCTCAAGGTAGATGTTGGGCAAATATAAAGTACTGCTAATGATCTCACAACTGCCAATGAATTTAACTTTTTGTCCTTTATCTCAGGCTTTAAATGTAATTGGGTGTTTTATTTCACGTTCTTTTTCAGTACACCATACAATCCAATTTATTGTGAAAAGGAACAGCATAATATATATCTATTGTTACATAGGTGTGCATTTCCATCTTTGAGGGCTGGACAAATCAGCACAAATCCTGATTCTGTTCAGATTTGAGATCTGAAGAGGCATGATTTGAGAATCGATTCAAATGAACCTGCTTTGTGGTTCCATTTATGGGGAAATCCCCCTAGGTTATCTAAATGCCTATAAGTGATTCATTTTTGGCAGCATGATAGGAAATGGAATGTAGAACTCCTAGAAAACAATCCTGCCAAGGTTCAGCTAGGTATCTCTAAGGGTTTCATCATAATGGCTTTTGAAATAGAGGAAGGAACAATTTATCAGTCTCCAAACTGTCTAGCAAAAAGCCTGGTATCTCAACTAGTATCTCTAGTAAAGCATTGAAAACTAAAAATGTCCAGGGTTTTTAAAATATTCATAAACAGCTAAAAAAGCAAGTACTTATTTTTTTTTGTCTTGCTTTCTGTGAGCATCTAGGCTTGATATGGTAATGACATTGGGAAATGATCACAGATCTATCTTTGTGATAATGTTTGCTGCATCTGATTGCCAAGTTCTCTGGGGTGCCAGGAACATTGCTACTATTAGTTGACAAGCTTGGTTTCTTCCAAGTAGGACCACTTTATCAGTGTTACAATTCACTCTGATCGATCTGGGAATTTCTGCATGGTAATTGCTATCTCATACAATGAGACCCAATGCCACAGAATAGTATGCTATAGAGAAAAAGGATTTATAAACCCAGTTCTTAAAAATAGTAAATGTTTTAGCGAGCCGGGCATCACTTTAATCATCACTGAGAAGTCAAAGTCTGTCACAATTATATAAATTTTAAGTATCAGTTTTGACTAAAAGCTGTGTTACCCTCATAGTTGGATAGGTAGGATAGCGCACTTCATTAACATAAGGCAGATCAAAGTTAAGATCCTGTGCAGCATTATTTAAAAAAGAGAGAAATGGATTAAAACAATGCTAGGCTTGGATCTCCAAAAGAACTCTTGTAGACACAGAGGTCATTATGTTATCCAATTGGCTACTTAGGTCATTGACAGAGAGACCATCATAATACCATTGTACTTCATATCTCAGCACAATATTATTTATCTGTAGCATCCCAGAAGCAATAGAAAAGCCATTCTATCTGTGTAGCACTTTGAAACATTACACAGCACTTTGAATCAGGGTAATTCTATCAAACTATCACTTCTGCAGTGCTGAGCAATAGGCAGGATACTGAATTTTTTCTATTTTATAATCATTTTGATGAGTATTTATGATGAATTAAAATAAATTATGAAAATTGAGCTATACTTATTAAAATAAATTTCTAATACTTTAAAAAAGATTGCTGATGACAGCACCTGATTTCCCTTACTAAGCACACCTGGGAAGAGAGTTTAAAAGAAAGACAGTTGAGAGCTGTATTTGCTGGGAACAAGTTTATCTTGTGTTGACTACAGTTATCTGCGTTTCTGGCATCCACCCAACAGGGTTGATTTACTGCTGTGCTATTTCCCTTCTGGAACTTATCTTGCCTTGCCGGATTAATTACCTTATCTTGCCTTGATTGGACTTATAGTTAAAGTTTTCTGTTGACAATGTTTTGGACTTGAATTTCTGCAGCCAAAGGCTGTTCCTGGGAGTTTTTCTCTAGACCAGAAAGTAACCAGGTCTTTGGGGGCAAAGTTTGGAGCTAATAAAGGGATTCCTACTTATTATCTGGCTGTGTTGCCTTTGTGCCATGCCCTGAGTCATCACAGAGGCAGAATTTTTTTTCTTGTTTTCCTCCCCAAAAGCTAGGTGCGTTTTATAGTCTGAAAAATATGATACAATTTCCATTTAGTGGTAGCTAATTCCTTAAGCTGAATGGAAGATATATTCCATAAAGGCTGTAAGAGATGTTGCAATGAATAAGTACCATTAAGAACCAGCTGCTAGAACTTATGCTATTGTTAACACATTTCCAACTTAAATTGATATGACTTACCAAGAAACATAGGGTAGGGACAAGCTGGAGGTCACAGCAGGCTAGCAGCAGCATTAAGGAATAACTTGACAGTTCTGAAGAAAGAAAATAAAAGGCAAACAAAAACTTTTTAAAATATAAAAGAATCATTCCTTCTGAACACTGAGTCATGGGCCTCTGAAACCTTACTGAATAAACTCAAGAAAGTAAGGCAGTATGTTCTCCAAGTCTACATAGAATCTAAAATCTGCCAAAACATAACAATTTATGTTGTTCCTAAAAGAGAATGTCTTGAGAATCTATATTGCCATGCTGAAAAGAACATTCCTGTAGTCTGATGTACCTCAAAATTGAATTACTTTAAATTACTATTGTTCAGACATTCTTGCATTTAAAAGCTTTGAGAAGTGAAGTCTGGCTACTTCAAACTTGCATCTCCAAGCACATCGTAAGATATGATTCAATTAGAAATGAAAAGACTAAGACAACTTCAGCATATACTAAAAATATATGAACAGAATAGTAAAAATAAAAATTGTATCTCAAAAAAAAAGTTTTCACATCTTTATTAGGTAGATGGATAGCATCACTGATAAAGAATAAAGGTAGTTCTTGAGTTATGACCATAAAGACATAACTCATGATGGCTAAAAAGCAGGAAAGTGTGACTGACCTAATTTTATTAGTTTGTGATAGTTTATAAGAAAATGCCACCGTTGTCAAGCAAACCTGTGGTTCAGCTAACTTTGCTGAAAACTGAGAATAAATATCAATTTTCAACATTACAGTAATAAAACATGATCAAGTGAATGCAGAATGCTGCTAAAAACCATCAATATCAGTTGGTCATTGATACCTGAACTGCAGTCACACAACTGCTGTGTCAACTGTAAGAATTTTGAATCTGGATTTTAACTATCCCTCAGGTAAGTTCCTCAAACTTTAAACAAACAAACCAGCCATAAGTTAAAACTACCTGTGCAGAGTGTTTATGGTATGAAGAAGAGCCTGGATATATTGAATTAGAGAAGGCGTTCAAGCTCAACATCCTACAAACTTTTTAGATGAAGTGAAAGGCTTGCTGGAGATATGAGTAGAACTGGTAGGACACTAGTGAAAAACAAGTAAATGATGAAGACTCCAAGAAAAGGTAAGAGTCTAACAGAGGATCAAAAAAGGACCTTCAGATATCTTTAAGGAAAAATTAGAGAAATAATTTTTCTCCCCCAATACCCAATGATTCTGTAGGAGCACCCACTGGATGAGCAATAAGATAGGTAGGCAAAAGAAACAGTGACAGAAACTTAACGCATGATAGGATCAAGACAACAATGTAATCGATCATATCAAAGAGGAAAATGTTAAATAAAAATCCCTATTTAGTTTAGCAACAAAAATAATCTGAGACTATAAAAAATGAAGTTTAATATCAAAGAATTTAATGGGTCCAATGTAACCAGCCACAAGAAGATCAATACTTCAACACTGAGAATTTTCCCCAAAACAACCTCCATGACATCAAAGACTGATTAGAGCAATGATTCATGGACAGTGATATTAAACTGGGGCTCTAACAAGGATTTAAAATAAATCGTTGCAATATTAAGTCTGTGGTGTTAAATCTTATATAGGTGACAAATACAATAACAGAATTTTTATAAATATATAAATGTTATTCTTGGAAAAAGTGAGGGTTTCTATAATGGTGGGACTTAAGTTCTTTGACAAGGGTTAGTTCTAAGACTCTAGACAAAAGATGCAAGCATACAGTCTTTACTTTATCACTGAGTCAGGAGCCAGTGATCTGAACAGAGAGTGAAGAAATGATAAATACGATCTTAGTAGGATACCAAAAGACAGAAATTAAATACTAAGCATCTGTAAAACTAGGGTGAGTCACAAAGATATCTAGGAAACGTAATATAAAATGTAAAAAAAGGTTAATTTTGTTTAATAGCCTTTTTGTTTAGAGACACTGAGTTTCAAATGGCAATTAATGATCTAAGACTTGATCACCTGAGATCATTAAAATATTATTTAATTAATAAATAGGCAATTCTAGTCAGCATTCTTTTCCTGTTTAGTACAATTTCTTTCTAAATTATTACTTTTAAGACAGACTCTGAAGCACTGTAATTTATACCACTGATATAAAAGCTTGAACCTTTCTTGTTTTTTCTTAGTAGCAATAAATAAACTTGGCACACAAGGCGAATAATATTCACTATATGAATCCAAATGAGAAAGCCATCATTCAAAGGCAGTTGAGGTTAACAAAATTCCTATGTAGAAAGCTAGCGAGATGGCCTTGAAGCAAATTTTTGGAAACCATTATGTAAATTCTGTGAAGAGGACAGAAGCATTCCTTAAGTCTGTGGAAATATCAGAAAAACACTCAGAATGACTCCTCCCTAAATAACAAGAGGCAAAGGAGGAAGGGGAGAAAACTTACAAGAGTTCGTTATTATAACTTATCCTAATAAAATATAATTCTGGCCTTGCTGTGGAATGTGTTTTCTAATTAGGTTGCTGTTTCAAATTTGTTGTATCATGTGAATAGAGAGAAAACATTTTGTAAATGCAGAACTAAATTCATGGTGCTTGGATGTCAACCCTTCAAGATAGCTCTGAATAAAAATCAATTTTAGAAGAGAACCACTCGTTTATTTATTCTTTTGTACCTGCTAGAGCACTGAGAAGGAAATGAGCAGCTAGGAAAAGCTCTTTATTGTAAATCTGACATTTGCTCTGTAAATGTACACCCACAAGCTGTAGAAATTCTTCTAAACATGGTATCTCTGGTAACTTTAATTCCTCCATTGATATGATGCCTGGACTCCTCTCAGAACATAAACTGACCAGCTGCAAAAAGGGAACAGACACAGTGGTCAGATTTAATTATACTCAGAATAAAATTAATCAGACCAAGTTTGACTTCCAATTGCCTCGACACATCTATTATATTTCTTTCACAACAATATGGAAATGGTTTTCCACTGCATTAAAAAAAAACCTTTCTCAATGTACCTCGAAGCCTTGGAAATTATTGAGTTTCCTATCCAAATGTGAAGCAATGTTAAGCAACTCTGCTTATCTTGTTCTGAGATCCATGGTGAGGCTACTTGCTGTGATCCAGAAAATTATGATCTCAAATCAGTCAAGACCAATAAAAATTCCACTGATTTCATATAATGTGAAAACTTAACTCTTTTAAACATTAACTCTATCATGCTAGGAAGTGTGGGGAAAAGAAAAAAACAGAATGACTTAACAGTAAGATGGGTACATTCAGGTCTAACACGAATAGGAATACTGGATCAGATTAAAGATAGATCATCCTAGAAACTATCCATATATTAATCACCAAAATAACACTGATTTGATGGTAACAATCATTAAAATAATTATAAATATATAATTAAAAACATACAGGTTATTGGAGCGATCAAAACTAGATTCCTTTCTTCATTAAGAACAAGCTTTAAAAAATAAGAAGAAAATTGATGTATGATTGGGAAATAAAAATTACCACATTTTCTAGTTGCATCACTGTTTCTTCATGAAGCAAAAGGTCACAGATCATTTGGTATAAAGCTCTTTGCTTTTCTTCTGATAGATTTATAAAAGGTTGGAACTGGGTCTTTAATTGGAGGACATCTGAAAATGTATTATGCAAACATATTTAATCATTAAGTAGAATCAAGTTGGAGAAGCTAATCCTAACAATTCTGAATGTAACATACATTAATTTCATTTAAAAGTGTGTGTGTGTGTCTATGTGTCTGTGTTTGTGTAAGCATGTGTGTTGGAAGTGTAATGCATTTGCCTTTTTATGGAGGGATTTTTTTTTACAAAACTGACCATTTCGATCCTGACTCAAATTTCAAAAATCCATCCTATGATTTTATCAAAGAGGAAACTTATGTATACATAGTATTAACAGAGAAAATCAGAATTCAAAAGAAATACAATTTTGTAATAGTTTGAATGTTGCCACATGCTAAATTCCTGCTTCATGCAAAGATGTAAAATGGCTTCTTTGACCAACATATGACACAAACCCAATCAATATTGGTTTAGTTAGTAAATCATTGTTAACAGACTATAGTTTAGTGTATGATACAGTTTCATTATTATCTTCCCCACCCTCCTGAGGCATGCCTGCACTCCCTAGCCTTGGATTACATCCACTTAATAATTATAATAAGGAGTATGGGATTGTGCTGAGTGGGGGTTGTTGACATGTCATGTGACATCTCACTTAATGGCCACTTCACTCAATGAACAAGTTTGTGATCCCAATTATAAGTTAAGCGCTACTTGTCTGTCCTAAAGCAATTAATTAAAAAACTGCACATCCAAAACTGCAGTTGCAAACATTATTATGCAAACATTATTATTAAACTAGGTAGATAGACAGACAGATAGACAGACAGAGATATAGGCTAGGAAGTTTGACTTGGCCTGAGCCCTTCAACTGAACAAATTAGTTTTCTAACATGGTAGGAATTACTACTTTTTCCTATTCATCCAAATGAACAATCTTTCTTCCTTCCTTTGCCACTATTGTTACATATAAAATTAGCTTTCTTTGGTTCTGCAGAACAATGTTCATTCATAGGTAAATATATTATCATAAGTATATATTATCAATATATTACTGTGTTAGTTTTTTATGGTCTATATAGTTAATTCCACACATAATTTGTTTTAAAATTAAATTTTAAAAGGGAGATAAAATAATAATATGGCATTGACAGCAAGTATGAAAATCAGCAATTGAAAGTTAGACTATTGGTATTTTTACTATCCATCAGTTCAAGCACTTAAAGAGATGTAAATTCATGGAAAGGGGGATAATAAAGATAGCATGGGAAGTAAGGAGAGGAAACTCAGAATGTTGTTTAAAAAGTAGAAAATTTCCATGACTTGTAAATATTGTAACTCTTAAGTGTTTACAACTACTGTACATTTTGGGAGGAATTAACCCCAACTATTTATGATGCAATAATCATATCAAGAATTGTTTTTATACACATGCACCCAATTCTAGAACCATGTTTCTAGGATTCTCAAATCCACACATTAAGCTGAAAATAATTTTACTTTAAGTTAGCATAATGAACACGAAATGTGAATGATCTTCCAGTCCTACCTTTGCTTAGAATGTTAAGTGAAGCATCACTTGGAATAGGGCTTTCAGGTCCAGACAATTTCTCATTATCCACAACATCAAAAAGATGAGGGCAGCAAGCATCTTTGAAGGCCGAAGAATGGTAAACTGGGCCTTCTATAGCCCCCCTTTCAAAACCACCTTGTTGGTCATGAAGGAGGCACAGTTCTACAATAGGAATAGTTTGACTGTCTTATTTTCTGGTAACATTTGATTTACAGCTCCCATTCCATTCCCATAACATGAAGAAAAGCAAATAAACTATGTCTTAGTGTTCTGATTAGTATTAAACAATTTTGTATTAGAATCTTGCCCATTCATAAAATGTTTATCCAGATGGGCATAATAAATCAGAAATCACATATTTAATAAGAAAAATAAGGAAGTCTCTGTGATTAGCACCAGGCTGTTTTCACTGGTAGTCTAGAGTTTACAATAAGGAAAAGTCCACCATACATTTGGGAAATTAGTTGTCGTGACTACGCAATACACGCATTTGAATCGAAGCCACAGTGACCTGAAGGATGGCATTCCTCTTCATCAGAATAAACTCTGTATCATAATAATATGTGCTGTGAGGTGAAGCTCTACGCATTAACCACGATTCATGTGATTTAGTTCATACGAATAATTATCATTAATAATGGTAATCATTGGTAATAAGGGTAATCGGGGTAATGAACGGAAATTATTATAAATATTGAATCCCAGGAAACTCGGGTTAGATCCAACTTTATTTTGTTTGCTTAGCTATTATCTCGGACTCCTTGCAGAGGAAGGAATAAACAATAAGCTTTTGTGTTACCAAATACTGAAGTGAAGAGTGTCAGGCATGATATTCCCCTCTGAAAAAAAAATCGAGGCCGGCCAAAAGAGACCCCCCACCGCCCGCCGCTCGCGCCACCCGCCCGGGCTCAGCTGGCGACGCCCGCCGCCCGCCCGGGCTCAGCTCGCGACACCCGCTGCCCGCCTGGGCTCAGCTGGCACCGCCCGCCGCTGGCTCTGCCTGGGCGATTCCCCAAAAAATCGGAATTCCGATTTTAATCGGAATAATATCATGTCTGGAGTGTCTTATTTTCTCCCTGCATTTGTGCCGAAGAGTAACTGAGAGGAAAGTTGGATCTCATACATCCTATAATATTTCGTTACCTGTGATATTATGGCTGAAGGTACTGCTGTTGATGGAGGTTTTAAGGACGTTTCGGAGGTGGATGCAGATAATGCTGTTGGAGGGTCTGGTGTGGTGCCTGAGCAGCCCTCAATTCAGTTGGACGATAATGTGGTGTCTTTGGAAAGTGGACAAACAGATAACGCGAGATGTGAAGAGGATCATCAGCCTGTGGTACGGCTGAAAAACCGGAAGGAACGGAAATCGGGATCAGAGTTGAGGGACGATATGAGGGGGAAGGTTTCACAAGGGAAACCTCCCCCTTTTATGCCACTGCCCTCCGGGACGTTTGAGAAGTGGAGGGAACGACGGATTGCTGATGAAGATGAGTGTAGTACTTCTACAACCAGTTTAAATGCTAGTACGTTGGAACTGCTCCATGTCAAGTATGGTGACTTAAGCATTCGTGACTCTACTCCCCAGACCGTTTGGGACAGTCCAGGGAGGAGATTTAGAACGGAAGACACATCTTTCTTTAGTTCAAGTGCCAGAGATAGCAGGGATATGAGTAGGAGGAGGTCAGAGGGAACATTTTCTATGGAAGTAGATGAATCATTAGAAGATGTAGTAGGAGTATCAGGAACTTGGAGTAAAACCTCTAAACCAGTCCCAGGTTCCAGGGTTGAATTTAGGGATGCGCAGATGGGGAATAGACAAACAATTCACTCCTGGGGTCCATCAGGCACGTCTGGATATTGGCCCCAAAGAATGGTTTGGGGTGGTCCTCCTCCTATAAACACTTCCTTTGATGGGAACCCTGATAGGTTAGTATTATTTTTAAGCCAAATTGTGAACCACCTAGAATTATATTCAAATTGCTATCCTTCTCAATGGTCTATTATAGTTGCGATAACTACAGTGTTAACAGGTGATGCTGCCGATTGAGCTGCAGAATTGCATAGTGTGCATGCAAAGGAATTGATTGATGTTGGTTTGTTTTTGGATGCACTCAAAGTTCAATTTGAAGATAGGTCAAGGATAAATCAATATGAAGAAGCATTAATGCCACTGAAGTAGGATGGGAGGCCTGCTGTGGAGTATGTCAGAGAGTTTCGGAAACTGGCAACCAGGTTGTACACCTGGCCAGAAAGATTATTGATTAGAGAATTTAGATCTGGTTTAGCTAGAGGATTGAGGCAGGCTTGTCTTTATAGGGGGATTCCCCAGAAACTGGGGGAATGGTATAAAACAGTTGTGGAGTTGGATGTGGGACTGAGGGAGTTCTGTCCTACATTTGGAGGGCCCAAAAGACAACCAATAGGAGCAGTAGCAGCACAGGGTAAGGTGGGGGAGAAGACTAAAAGGATTGGTAGGGGAATGGGGCCCATAAGGTGTTATCAGATTAGGATCTTCCATGACATCCAGCTAGAAAATCAACAACTGAATAAGAAAAAAAATCTTATTACAGTATAGTAACTTATATAATTAAACAAAGAATGAAGCACAACACTCTTAACAGTGAGTTTTTAAGTGGGTTTTTTTAATGGTCTTCAAAATTTTCTAATATGATAGATAAGTGCAGTATCAAGGAAGTTACAAAAAAACCCAAGCTATTTAGATAAGTTTGACCTTAATTTGAGTGTGGATATAATTGTGATAAGCCATGAGAAGAATGCTGAAAAGTAGTTATTGAATATACAAACAAAACTAGTTGATGTTTCATTACTTAAAAGAAATGCACAACTAATAAATCAAAAGAGAGATAGGATACCAATAAAAAATATTTGTAGCTCAAGGTTGAAACGAGCAGTCCTTGATGCTCTCTGAGCTTGCTTGTTTTCTTGCAAATGTTTCATTACCCTAAATAGGTAAGTTAGGGTAATGAAACATTTGCAAGAAAACAAGCAAACTCAGAGAACACTAGAGATATGGTAACCGGATTTTTTGCTGATAAGGAATGATGAGACTTTTGGATTTTATTTTTACTTAAGAGATATGAAGAAAGTATATGTTGTACTCTAAAGGATTTAAAGGTTTCCCCTGTCATAACTGACACAAGGAGTAGTACTTATATCAGATTCTCAGCAAAGGGAGAGCTGGGTTGTCTGAGATGCTTCTGTCATCATATGGCCAGTATGAAAATATGGAATGCAATAACCTTTACCACCGAAGCAGTACTATTTATCTACTCACATTTGCATGTTTTTGAACTGCTTAGGTTGGCAAGAGCTGGGGTGAGTAAAATGGTAGCTCACCCTGTAATTTGTCACTTGGGTCTTGAATTTGGGCTGGCTGTAATCATTAGTTACACCCAATTGGTTGTATGTACCCTAGGAGATATAATACATTGCAAGAATTGTTGCAATGAAAGGAGAAGCTACTTTTTATACTTTTTTCTTTTTTTATTCTTATTTTTAGTTTGTGTTAGTTTTTATTCCAGTTATATAAAAATTAATTTGGAAAAAATGCTGTCTCCTAACTTTACTGAATCTCAATAGAACTCTTAGCACATTGTAAGCCAGCTATTTTAGGTACAATTATTTGGATGTTCACTGAAGAAATGGATGAGAATATCTAAAATCTCCACTGATGAAAACATCCTTCCAATACAGAATAGAACAGTGTATCATTTCATGCAGTAGAAACCATAGCAAGTATTTTCAAGGTATTTGCTGTATGTCCCAAAAGATAAAAAGCAGCCTCATTCCATTGGAAAAAAGAGTGTCCTTGATTCCACCTGGAAGCTGCAGACTAGTTTAAGAAATGCAAAACTACGAGACACACAGAAATTTATTCTACAAGTAAAAGAATGGCCGAGGGTCTTGTGAACAATTGCTGATAGTCCAGAGATATTATTCATAAACTCCTCCTTAACCTGAAATGCCTGTCTTATTCCGCCTAAGGTAGGGTTGGTCCTGCAGAGCAGAGATGTTGATTTGTAAGGTTTCAAAGATAAGATGGCCCAATATTAAAATCCAGCAAACAGAAATTAAAAAAGAAATAGCACTGTAAAGGAGGAAAAAAAAATAATGTGCAATCATCCTTACCTTCAAATATGGTGCGGGCATAACTTTGGGCACTTTAATATGTATGCCTTCACTTAATTTTTTTAACAGTATTGCCTATTCTCAGTACTATCATGTGATATACATATTTTGGACATTTCATATGCTATGATAAGAGTATATACTAAAAGAGGATGCAGTGGCGCACTGCCTTAATAATGCTGGAACTACCAGCCAGAAATGGTCTGCATTTTGGTGGTTTGAGCCTGGCTCTGTGACATGGAGTGAGCTCCCATCACTAGATCCCTAGATGGTATCCATCCAGCAGTTTGAAAGCATGCAATATTGCAATTACATATATGGGCACCACTCCGGTGAGAAAAACCTAGGTGTGTTTGTGTGTGCACAGAGTGGAAGCCAGCACTGGAGCTGATCAGGTGCAATGCATTGTGACAAGAGGTGAGGAAAGACTGGCAGAAGACCCCAGAAGAGCCAGCAACCCAAGTGCTGCTAGTCAACTGGTATAAGTTAGTTCACACACCTCCCCCCGCAGTGCACTAAGGATAGACAAGTAAGCATCAAATAGAATGAACTAGCAATCTAGATTGTCAGGACATGCCTTGTGTATCTAGCACGTGTAGATTTCCCTGACATTGTATGCTATATGATAGATGATAGGTAGATGATAAATAGATAGACAGAAAGACAGACAGACAAACAAATAACAGTATATACTATTGTCAAAATCCTTAAGTTCCATTGTTAGGAGAAGTTGATCACATAAACAAGCCTTCTCTTTTTCCATCTATAGTAGAATCTGTAATTTGCAACTGAATAAAACACCTCGGTTTAACCTGCACCTACATCTTCTCATGTATTGTACTCAGTTTCTAACTGTAATATTAATTCAAAACATCTGTAAGCCTTCCCTTTAAATGAGCACCAATTATGTACTGATATATGGTATGTATAAAACTGAATTCAAAATACAACGTTGGGACAAGAATCTCTGCTGATGATCTGTCTAATAAAAAGAATGCTCTTTTTATGCTGCCCTGAGGAAACAGAAGGTGAGAATGGCCACATTACTTACCAAATTGACCGTCACGCTTTACATACAATTCTATTATACCATAAGCAATTGCAGTTGGAGCAGGGATCTCCAATACTACATTAGAGTTCTTCATTATATTTCCATTTTCATTCACTGATACCTAGAGAGAGATTTAATTGTTGGTTAATTTGTGCAAATTAATTCCAAAATGCATAATTTACACATGAAAGGATGACAAGAAGTCATTTTGTAGAATTTAAAAATGACGTCAATTATTTTTAAGTGAGTTAAAGTCAAAGAATTAAACAGAAAATGCCCAGAGCTGATAAATTTAAGCTAACATCTCTCAGCCCAAATCCTTAATAGGATGGCTGAAAGGATAAAATAGGTGGCAGTGTGGTGGGGGACGGACAGTGACAAGGTGTGTGGAGAGAGGTATGGCATCAAGACTTACTTGTTAGACAGAGTTAAACAGAAAATTGTGCATAAATAAATAATACTGTATATGTATCTTGATATTGGAGTCCTTTGTGTTCTCTTAGCTTGGTTTGCTTGCAGATGTAGATGTAGGTACTGATAATGTTACATAATTGATTAGGAAACATCAGCAAGCAAACCATCAAGCTCAGAGAGTGCCAAGCTCTATATAACTAAATATTTTAGAAATTGTTTTAAAACTAAACAGCTCTCAAATGTGTTTTCTTAAGTTTGCCTTAAGGTAGGTTTTTAATTCACAGAAGACAGGTCCACTACAAGGAATTCTCCTTAACACAAATGAATCTTCTATCCTCAGAGAAAATACATCAGCTGGGGTGAGCATCTCTATAATTAACTTCTTGTGAGCTTCTCTCCTGCTAACAGAATTAGAGCAAAGGATTCAATTATCTTTAGTTTCATCCAGCACTTTCATTTAAGTTCAAAACTGTAGTGAGGATGTATTAAGGGTTAACTCTTTGATCTGAATATTCTCACCTTATAAAAATTGTACATATTTTTTATTCATTCTAACATTTAATAGTAAATAGATTTAACAGCAAACAGTTTTCAAACTGCATAGCACATTCATTTTTGAACAGAAACATTAATATTTCAACTTAATGCAAACAAGTTTATTTGTGCCTGGGGACAAATAAATGCACTTGTTTTCTTAAAAAAAAAAAAAACAGGCTTCAAAAGCCACAGGGATGTGGTCAGCAATGCAAGACTGGAGTAGACAGGGATGAAATTTCAACCTTTTCAGAAGCAGAATTCAAAGAGCACAAAGGCTATATACATCTTGCTGGGGGATAATATGGAAAAATGCAATAGAGCATTCCATCACTATTCTTACTTATGCATTAATACCTTTATAATTTTTGCATTTATTCCCACCATTCCAGCAATTTTTTCCTCTTTTTGAATATGTTCAGATATTAAACATTTCTGAGTTGTCAATATTTTTTCTGTAAGGATACAAAGAACATCATTCTTTCTTTCAAGCATTTGTTCCAATAATGAAGTCTGTAGATTTATTGATCTAAAGGAGAAAAAATATATTAAAATTACTATGAAAAAAAAACCCTTTTTTAAATAGCTGGACAATATTGTTTTCCTATAACAAGTTGACTCTTTAGTCAACTTAAAGATTCACTCTTTAGTAGCAAAGAGCTAGTATGCCAATCAGAAATATATAAAACTGTGTTGTATCACTGCATTTGGATACAAGTTTCCTATATAAAAAATATACTGTCACAGTGATAGTATTGAATTTATGATTCAATTACAAACTAACACCAGATTTTTCAGTATCTTCCCAAATGTTCATATTCAAATGCTCCATATTCTCCCCGACATATCTATTTCAAAACAGATTTGAGTATCATTGCATTTATATTCATTCTTGAGAGGCCAATGTGCATACATGAGAACATTCTAATTATCCTACAACACAACCCTATGAGGTAGCTTGGGCTGAAACTGAATGACTGAGGCAAAATAAGATTAGTAATTGAGAATAATTATGAACATGACTTTATCCAACTACCTTAGCAGTAATGCAAACTAAATCTGGTCATCAACAGCATTTCTAAACTTTCCAGTAAACTTATATTAATTCCAGAAACCACAATTTTCATCATCACCACTTTTTACTGCTTTCTTATTTATTCAATTCCAAGTATCTGTAAAACTTTTCAAAACAATTCTTTTTAAACCTCACAAAGATGCCATTTTTTAAAGCTGAACATTTCCCTTTAAAACTTTGTATAATAAAACTATTTATAGATATCATAAATGAACAAAATAAATATGTACCTTTCCTTCACATCTTTCATAAGTTTGTGCAAGTCAACTTCTTGCTTTTTAAGATTTCCAAAAGAAGACAGACTTTCCACAAGATTGCTTCCTCCGCTTCCTAAATTAATTCTTCCTACTGAAGTATCAATGCTTCCTCTGATGCAGTCTTCAAACTTGCTTTCATACTTCACAAAGTCAGATTCTACAATAACTAGGAAAAAAGCAACATATCCAAATTACAACTGGAGCTCAACATAAATTATTTTTTAAAAAAATCAAACACTGATTTAGTCACTGACTTAGTCACTGTTTTTCACTGCTCCCTGTATTTAAAAATGTTTATAATCCAATGAAAAAAAGGAAAGATGGAGAATCCATGGTCCTTCACATGATATTAAAATAAATGCCGCTTCTTTGAACCAGGGATCTTGTTTGTAGAATCTACTGGCAGTTTACCCATGCTGCTTGGGTGTCACAAGTTCCCCATCCTTAGAATATATGGATCTGTATACTTCACTAATTTGAAAGGATTTTGGGTCTTAGAAATGCATGCATGCATATGTGACATTTGAAGAAAAACAGCAGTCATTCTAAGTAACAGTTCTTTGAATTCCACCAGAATGTATTTCTCTATCCACTGTGAAAACAAAATAGTCACAAAATCAAAGTGTTGCCATGCTTTGCCTGTCTGCCTATTTATACCTATTCAATCTATCTATTTATAACACCCCATAGTCCACCCCTAGTTCTGATGGACTCTGGACAATACAGTGAATGAAGCACGAAACTAAGGATACAGGAAATAAAACAGCTAGATACAAATTTTGCTGGATATTAAAGTCCACCACGCCCAAAAGCACACTGAAATAATAACTTTTAGCCAATGAAAATTTTAAAAAGAAATGGGACAAATCATATATTTGAAAGACTGGCATAGAACAGACATTTCTAAATTTCTTAGGATCTAACATTTGGGTTGGGGTAATATGTAATTCTATACTATCAAGTTAATTCTTAATTCTAAGAAGTCACTTTCATATTCATTTTATTCTACAACTTTAAACAACAACAACAAAATAGGGAAACTAAGATGATGCTAATGAGTGACATTTGTTTGGTGTAATTCCAATTTCCTATGTTTTTACTATAAAAAGTCAGTCAGGGCAGAGAAACTGGTGGCTACTCAAGGACATATACCATATATTCATGTCTCGAAGCATCATGTCAAAGGCGTTAACACTAAGCCATGCTTACTGGCAAATTAATGGTGCATATATGCACATATTTTAACTTTCCATGTCCTTTTTTTATTTTTAAATTTTATTAGCTGCATTGTTTGTTTACCAGAGCAGAAAGACAAGTATATAGAAAATTTTTAAAAGATTCTGGTGTTCTGAGGTTTTTTCCTGGAATATATCTAATGATTGCAGAAATGATCCACCATTTTCTAGAATGGGAATGGGAAATGATTTGTAGACTATAGATAGTCCTTGACTTATGATCACAATTGAAATCAAAATTCTGTTGTTAAACAGGATAGTTGCTAAGTGAATTTTAGCCCATTTTATAACCTTTCTTGCTAGAGTTTATTTATTTCAAAAATGTATATAGTTACCTACTTGCTCACAGCAACTCTAGGCAGCTTAAAAACAATAAAAACAAAGTATAACTAAAATAAAATACTTTTTAAAAAATCCCCTCACTTCCAGCGAATCATATGTATTAAGTGAATCACTGCAGCTGTTAGTAACATGTCTGTTAAGTGAATCAGGATTCCTCATTGACTATGCTTGACAGAAGGTCACAAAAGAAGATGACATGACCTCAGAACACTGCAATTGTCTTAAATATGAACCAGTTGCCAAGCATCCAAATTTTGATTACATGATCATGGGGATTCTGCAACTTTTTTACTTTTTCAGTGCCACTGTAACTTCAAACGGTCACTAAAAGAACAGTTGTAAGTTAAGGATGACCTGTATTCATGAAATAGCTATTATAGGAGAAAAATAAAAATTCAATATTTTATACATTCCCGCAATTTAAAAAACATAGTTCGCAAACCATAAGACTGAGTTCTCAGAGAGACAGAACAAAACTAAAAAAAATTAGGTTGTGATTTAGCAGGGCACGAGAACTCAATCAATATAATGTTGTTAACAGTAGTCAGAGCAAGATGGAGTGTCAATTCCACTTCAGTAAAAGAATAAGGTATCAATTTAAAGCAAAAAATCTTTGATATCTTTAAAAACAAAATATAATGAAGTTCCTCAATGATCTTGAATTGCAATCCACAAATTTGCTATCCTGAAATAGCAAGTAAAAGTAATTTTCTTTAAGAAAAATTATTTGTTTTTGATTGTATTAATTATAGCAGTTTTTTAAACTAAACTACTAAATGGCTTTTCAGGATATTATTCCTGAATTTAATTTAAATCTGAGATCATCTATTTCCATCTGATTAAAAGCAATGATTTCCTAAATTGTCACAGGTATTAATTTAGCAATGTTAGAAAAATGTTATCACTAATTACTGCTATTCAGAATGATCAAAATGCTTCCTGAGTACATAGAGGCATCCACTGAATGATCAGACTTTAGCACTTATTTTTCTGTAACTGATCCTATTATGTACTGCAAGCAAGTCATTTAATAGCACATATCCCATAAAATGATGTAACTTTTAAATTGCATTATTTTCAATGATACTGTAGAGTTTCACAATTTAAATTATTATCTAATAGATCAATCTGAACTATTTGATTGAAAATGGATTTTAAAAACTGCTAGAAAAGCTTCCAAAAACAAAAACAAAATTCCACAAAAATCGCCCAAAAAACAAAATGACATGTAAAATAATATTGCTGTATCATTGCTGTAAACTTTTTGAAAAAAATGATAACTATTTCAAAGTTCAACAGTAATAAAGCAGATGATTTGTACAATAATGCACAGAACTTTGCACTTCTTATCTCCTATAACAGTGTATAAACTGTGACTCTACCTGGCTTTATAGGTCCATGCATATCTTGGGCAAGCAGATCATTCAATGACACTGATGAGAGATGATACTTTGGATTTTGCCAGCACCAAGTTTTCTTTTTCTTTGTGACTAAATTCAGGAACTCTACTTTATCTAAGATATTCAGGGATGACACAGATATTAAGTCTCCTCCACAGTCAACCTCTTTCACAAAAGTCTTGGTTGCTTTTGCAAACATCCTAAGGATGGGAGATATTCAACAAAAATCTGGAGAAACGAAATCAAAATATGAGAGATACAAATAATGTAAGGAAAAATATCCATTTAGATAGTTTTGACTTATTACCTCAGTTGGGACTAATATTTCTGTTGCTAAGCAAGGCAGTTGTTAACAATTCAATTTCACAAACTTTTTTGCACAATTATTAAGTGAATCACTGTAGTTGTTAAGTGAATCACCTGGTCATTAAGCAAATCCTGCTTGTCCCATTGATTTTGCTTATCAGAAACCATCTGGGGAAGATCACAAATGATAATCCCAGGACCCCAGTTTGCTGCAATTGTCATAAGTACATATTGGTTGCCAAGTGTCCAAATTCTGGTTATGCTGCAATATTCATAATTACCTGTCATAAGTTACTTTTTTCAGTGTTGTTATAACTTCAAAGTTGCTAAAATAGTTTTAAAGCTAGGACTATAGCTTAAAGTATATAAATAAGATTGATTTGTACTTATAAGATTTCTACCCAGCCATTCTTTGCAACATTGTTGACTATTGCTGTAAGAAAACAAAACAACTGTTTTTAACTGAAGGCAAATATTTTTAAAAATACAATATTATAACATAAATTAGATTTTATGTAGGAGCTGGTGCCTCTTGGCAAACATGTTTATGCAGTTTATGGCAATGAAAAATGTAATTACGCACTTCTTTTGCTTTAAACTTTGATGATTTTTTTCATTTAACAGAATAATACCATTCACTACTCTATAGATTAGAGACTATGCCAACAGCATATGCCAGAGTGGCAGAAATAAAAAGAAAGCAACCATAGCTACACATTGTGTTTGCATAATAAATGTAGTTATTGTAAGACAGCAAGAAGCCAAAGCAAAGCAACCCTTTTCTGTTTAAATTCAAACTACAATGCTCTGAAGCAGCATTTCTCTGTGCCGACAGGGGAATTTTGGAAGCTTAAGCAATCTTTAAAAACTGCTGAGATTGAAAAATAGTAAACTAAAATATAAACTTTGGGTGGTTTTAGTTTACTTTCACACTGTTAAGAATTGCATAGGATACAAAGAAAGGGTATTTTATGCTACCCCTCTTAGTATAATTTGGATCATAGAAGTAATTCAAGAGCAGCAACAGAATCCACCCCTCTTCTAAACTTACAGTACTGAACAGGAAGATTTTTTTGAGGAAGGAGAGAGACAGCGACAGTTCAGGTTCAGAGGGCGGGAGTGGCTCAGTCGCTGAGGGAGAGAGAAGTGGGGGCGGGGCAGAGGGACGCGATCTGCTAGATGAGGACAGGAGCATCAAGCAGGTGAAGGCCAAACGAATGGGAGACACTAGCTAGAGTTGGTACAATACAAAACATCGTTAGGTTTTTACAAGAGAAAAAATTAGGCTTTACAGGAGGAAAAATTAGCCAAGAAAGGATCGTTTACCCCAGTGCAGGAAAAGGCGGCTTTCACCTAGAATAGCATTTGCAGTCTTCCTTACACTTCTTTTTTTTTGCTCACAATTTCCAAGAGTCGACAAGAACTCCACGGCGCAGGACCAAGCCCTTCGCAATTGTTCCCGTCCACACGCTATTGTTAGGGCCTGTCGCTCCAGACCGCGATGCCTTCTCACTCGACTGTAGCCGAGCCTTCTCCTGATTCGCTTTCCGAACCCGCGCTTGCTTTCTTTTTTATTCGCTCGTGACTGGCGGGAAGAAGGTGTTGGGCGTGCCTAGATGCTGCCTCTACCAGCGCCGTAACAAATAAGAACGGATGGACTCCCCCACGATGCAAACAGAGTGATGTCACGGTGAATGAGATGCAACGGTGCCTGCATTCATTTGAAAGCTGACTAATTGGACGTTGTTTTGTTTATTTTCTTGCGTAATAATAGTTTTTGTATTTACATGTGCACGCCTGCTTAAGAGGTTACTTAAAGTACATTTCTGTTTAGGCAACTTGAAAAATACTAGGTCCTGATGTCCATATTTCCACTGATAAAAAATAAATACATAAAGAACCAAAGATGTTGGAGGGATCACAGGGGACAATATAGTACATCTCTCCCGTGCCACCCCTTGCATAGTTGAGCAAATACTATCAAGACCAGCCAAAATGTCATAAGCTTTTAACTTTCCAGAATTTCATCATGTAAGGTGCTATGACAATAGAGTAAAACTAAAAGTCTAAAAATCAGTCCAAATGTGAATATAAAAAGCGGTTTAGATTTAATCTGAAAGAATGTAAGGCTACCAGATGTGGGCAAAAAAAAATTACACAACTAGATGATGAAAAAAAAATTTGAAGCCCTAATGAATTAGTCATCACCACATATGGCAGGTGATTTATTATATATAACATCAAGAAACCAAAAAAGTGGTTGATCTTCCTTTTTTTGTTATACACAGAAGCGGCAGCCTAAATTCTGAAGATTGGAAACCAACCTGGAGCAGATTTACCTCTTGTTTTGAGTGCAGTTAATCATTTTTGTCTAAACATTGCATTCTTTATGTTAGCAAGTCATGATATAAATTTTGATACTGGGTCAGGCCAGGCCCTCTTTAATTAGTAACTGGGTGGATTAAAAGTAAAAAATCCAACAACCCTAAAATACCATGTTTCATGATAAAGTAAAAACCATATTTGTATCATATTCTTCTGGGAATAGATTGTAATATTCATCAATTTAGTAAAATCACATTAATTTAACTACAAGGACATACTATTCAAGCCCCTACCTCTTCATTTTGCAATACTGAGGCACAAAATGCCTCACTTTACCCTTGGTCATATTGAAATACAAATTGTGTGGTATTATTATCTTTGTATGCCACTACAAGCAAATCTCATATAAAGAAAAACAACTAAAAAGCTATAAAATGACAACTCAGACATAAAATAACTCAAAAATAAAAACAGATTGCCCAATCTGACTAGAATGGCCTGTAAAATATTTGTTCTCAGCATGCTTCTAAATGATTTTGAGCAGAGGATAACCCATTGTAGTCACACTGACTGGCTCTTTAATTTTTGAGTTATTTTGTCATCTATTTTATCTGTGCTATGGATCTTGCATTGATAATCAGTTATTTTCCAGGTATAATTTAAAGTGCTGGTTTGACCTACAAAGACCTTTACGGCATTGTACATGGGTACCAACAATACTGATTGTTCCAACCAGAACTGGCCTGATCTGTTAAGTTACCTAAAAAGAAACTGCTTCTAATGCCCTGCCCTAGAAAGAAAAGGGAACAGGAGACATGAGGCAAATCTTGGCATCAGCAGCACTAATTATTTGGGGCATCTTCCATTTGGAGGGGAAGTTGATAGCATAGGTACAATGTGCTCTTATCAAGGGGCCTGGATAGCATTTGGGGTTTTGCATTTCTAAATTAACTGCAGTTTCTGAATGGGCATGTGAGATATAAGACCCTGATAAATTTATACTCACAATACGAAGACAAGTCTGGTGCACAATTTCAAAGTTTTATTGAAGAAAAACAAAGTGGTTGCAAGCACGGCTTCCAAGACCCTTCCCACTTTGATTGAGTACAAGGAGAGCAAAATTCCATATTCAAACAATATATTTATACCCCTGCACAAAGCATGCTACATCTTAAGAGGCCCTCCCCACTCCTTATTTTCTTACAGATGAGCTAAAGTTAACTATAAGCTTAAGGGTCAACGTGACTTTGCTTTCTATGCATCAGGTGTCTTGTTTCATTGCTGGCTTTGCCTTGGGAGGATGTCCCTTATCTTTATTTACTTTATTTTTTATTTTATTTTTTTTATTTATTTGATTTGCCAATTGTTTACAAGATAATAAGTATAAGTGTATACATAGTTGTGAATACATGAAATGGGTACATATAAGAAAAATGCCTAGCCAGGCGGATCTTCCTGTTTTCCAAGAAGATTGTAACAATTCATTATGTACTTTTTAACTGAACACATTTTTGGGATTTAGGGTAGCGGTTTAATATGCAACAGAAAGAATAAACAGAAATCTTCTAACTTAATCATGCATAAACTACATAAAATACTATTATAAAAGAGTAACTTATTATACTTTTCTCTCAGACATGAGTCATTGTACCACATTAAGATTTTTTTTTTGGTCCCATGTAAGGCTGCAAAGGCCAAAGTTGCATTTCCATACTTTACTGAATGAAATAAAATCCTGGGTAAGGTTATATGGATGTATGTCATAGTTCTAAACATCAGCAGGTTCGGTAATCCAGTTTGTAATCAATTTAAAATATTGACTCAAATTATGGCAGATTAAAATATATTTATTTGTCATATAGATACAAATATTTTAATACATTCAATAAAATTTAAAATTTAAAACATAAATATTCTCCAGTATTTAGATTACATTTATACTGGATTTCTGCTACTCAGATTCCCCCTGGAAAAAAAACACAAGACAAACTTTTAAAATGCACACTAAGCCCTAACATACATACTACAATTTTTACCAAAAACTAACCAAGACATTCCAAACTTAAAGCAGTTGATATGCTATTGTTTTTAAAACTGAGGTAAACGAAGTCGACATCCCACATTTCTAAATTACATGAAATAAGAGTATGCAGAATCCAACATTTTTTGAAATGTACATATAGGTAGTCCTTGACTTAAAACAATTCATTTATTGACTATTCAAAATTACAACAGTACTGAAAAAAAGACGTATGACCATTTTTCACTTATAATTGTTGCAGCATCCCCATGGTGATGTAATAAAATTTCAGATACATATTTATGACAGTTACAATGTCCTGGGATCATGGGAACCTCTTTTACAACCTTCTCACAAGCAAAATCAATGGGGAAGCCACATTCATTTAATAACTGTGTTACTAACTTAACAACTTTAGTAATTCACTTAATTGTGACAAGAAAGGTCATAAAATTTAACAAATGTTTCACTTAACAACAGAAATTTTTGGCTCAATTGTGGACTTAAGTCAAGGACTACCTGTACTTTTATATATATAAAAAAAATACCTATTTGCTTACCTGACTGTAGTCTTCAACAATATAACTAAATTGATTGGGGAGGAATAATAATTCAATCAATTTCATAGTCTAAGATGTAAACTATAATTTTATTTATAGCCTTTAGCTATAAATCTACTTGACAATTCTCACTAAGCACAATATGATTGTTTTGATGTGTAATCAAGTCAGGGCAAAGTTTGAGCATTTAGTTGATTTTGATTTAAATCTTATCAACTTCTACACCACACATTTTTAGTAATGTTGTCTTTTTAAATGGAATGTCTTCAGCTAACCTGTGCCAATGGATGTTTGTTCAAGGCACTGAGCCTAGTGTAACATAAATCATGGATAAGAAATTTACCTATGGGTGCTGTAACTGCTGTCTTGTAATTGTTCAGATAGCATGACAAGATAAAGGCAGCTATAGAATGCCATTCCTGTCAACCACTATTATTCCCAACTTGTGACTATTTGGATAACTTTCTGGGTTTCTTTTTCCAAATAGGAAGAAAATTTCATATTGATCTAATTGGTCACAATTACTGTTTGTGAGAGAAATCTGATCCTCTCAAGATCCTTAAAGCTTCTGCATTAATACCTATTACATATTGTGGCTGGAACACTCTCTTTTTATAACTCTTTTGGTTTTCTAGCTATATATTTAGAGATTAGAAGGAGGGGTTTTCCAACAAGTGAACTTAAACAAATCATTCACTAAAATTAATCAAAATTTAAACAAAGAGTTTGAATGTCATGATAGGTAGATTGGATGAACCATATTAATGGATAACAAATAAATTAAAGGGAAGTGAAAAAAATGAACATCCTCAATCCAGTTTTATCTCTTGTGCCTTTCCAATTTCATTAATTTGCAGAATCCAGAAAGTCAGATTATACTTTGTATTTGTCATGCATCCTTTTAAATAAAAATATTTCTTAATACCTTGAATCATATTCTTCAGTTTGAGTTTCAATTGTTCTGCAGAGTGGAATGAAAACTTAGTTATTTCTGACTACAACTATTAGCCATTTATCTCATGATCAGAATACAGTATGAAACTATCGCCTATACTCTGAGCTACATATTTAGACTGCAACAATCTGTATAACCATTATATGGAAGCAAAAAGATACAGAAAATTATTACTGCTGTCTTGTACCATACTTGTTTAGATTTATGCAGTCCAGATTTGCTAGGCTAACTATGCAACCTAATCTTATTTAGGAAAGGGTGGCAGGGAAACAAGACCCTGCCACACAATTATTGTATTGTGCAAAGTCACATGTGTAGTGCACATTCAATATGATAATGGCTTTCAATATGATATTGGAGTTTAATTATATGTGCATAACATCCATAGCAAATAATAAAAGCAATACTATTTAACTCCCTTCCCCATTTCTATATTTACATAGAGAAAAAAACTATATAAAGTAACAGGAGGCAACTGCCATCAGAAATCAGGCACAATTGCTTCTAAAGAAAACTTCTGTGCATGTGTTTAAATTAATGAAGGGTAACTCATTGTTAAAATTGGCATATTAGAAATAACTAAGTGAAATAGTTTATACTCATAAACTAAAGCAAATGGTTATATAAATGAAAAAGGGATGCTAGCAAACTTTTATGATTACACAGCACAGCTTTACGTGTATGTGTTTTTCTACAATGTGAAACTTACTTGCCATGAGTTTGAATACTGTTCAGACAGAAGCAGATAATTTACAATTTGTAAGGAATACATTTTAGTGTAAATAATCATTTGCAACTCTTCAAGCATTTTTAACATACTAAAATCAATTTTATTTGATAAAAAATTAGCGAAGATACTTCAATTGGATACAAAAGTGTTTTTGTTGAAATACTGTATAATCTCTCTATGGTATACACATATCAAATTTAATTTCTTTAGGATTTTTTTTAAAGAAACATCAATGTTTTAAACCTAAAAGCAATTTCAAAGCAAAATATATTAGATAGTTGTCCTTACCTCTTCTCCAGTTCATCTGTTTGAGTGCTGTGGGTTTTGAAATGGAAACATATCATTTTAGAAGAAAGAGATATTGACTGATATACATACCTTTTATTAAATGCATAATCCCAAAAGATATTTAACACAATTTTTAAAGTTGTATTCATACTTTTTAATAAACCAAATGAAATGCAATAATTTCTGGTCTAGTGCGTTAACTATAAACTAATTTACTACAGACTACCTGTAGAAAAACCACACATCCTATTAAGACAATCATTCATGAGAATGGATGTAAGGATATAAGAATTTAAGATCAAGTGCATCCTGAAGTTTGAAATGATAAATACATTAAAATTGTAGCATGAATCTTAAATAGGTATAAAAGAGTTTTTAAAATTTGAAAATTTGGACTTTCGGACTCCAAACTGGAAGTTACTGACTGATCCAAGCAAAAGTGGTCCCACCCACCTTTTGTCATTGTTGCCACTATAGCTATTGAACCCAAAAACAGTAGGTGCCAGCCATGAAATATTTGCCTAGCCCTGCTACAGGTACTATGAATACACATTTAAATGGAAATACCTATAATTTTATAAATATATCTAGTTAATTACCTTGAGTAATTCTCTTCATGTTAAATGGAACGAAACCTATCCCTTACCTGACATGCTTCTTTGGTTCACTTAATATTCTTTTTGCTGTAAAATTAAAATTGATATCACATTCATTTATATTTGGATTTTAAAAATATATTTATTCTTTGTTTAACTAATCACTTTAACAGAAAATATTTTATATACTCAGCATTCAGGTTTAAGGCAGAGTATAGTAACATTAGAAAATAGAATTTCAAAAAAGTTTATGGAATTACCATATTTTTCACACTATTAAGACAATAAGACACACCTAGGTTTAGAGACACACCTAGATTTAGAGGAGGAAAACAAGAAAAAAATATCAGGTAGAGCCTGAGAGGACCAAGATAGGTGTCCTCTCATGTGCCAGCTCTGCCTATTGACTCCTGCATTGCGGAAAAGAGACAGATGAGGCGGGCAATGACAAACACAAAAGAGGCGGGGTTCAACATTGTAAAAGGACCCTGCCGCCCCAGCCCAGCTGTTATTCACCAAAGGACCAGCACCGAAGCACAGACATTTCTGCCCACTTTTGGAGGGAAAAAGTGCATCTTATGGAGTGAAAAATACGGTAATATATCAAATAATGCTTAACTTTGGATAATATACTGTCGCTATTCAAAGTTATGACATACAAACTGACAAGAAACAATTGGCTCATTATGACATACAAACTGACAAGAAACAAGTGGCTTTAAAAAATTGAATCTACTGATATCTAAATATTAGTAACATACCTTGGCCACTGAGAAGTTCAGACTCTTCATACTGAAAGGAGAAACACAATGTAACTTTCATTTAATTATACAAAACCAAAAGTCTTCAGAAGTTCAAAAGCTATGATATTGTTTAAATGTAAAGGTTTGCCTTTGAATCAATCTTCTTCTGGTGATATATATCTGGGCTACAAAGAAATCTGAAAGAGCTAAAACTTGCTAATAAAAGAGTATTGATATTTGGATTTGCATATCTACACTAAGACATCATGTGTTCTTTAAATAGCACTTAGGGTTGTCAAAAATCTGGACAACTTCTAGAAGAAAGCAAAGTTGCCATCCAATGCATATCCAAATTTGTGCATCCCAGATCTGGCAATCCTAGGCTTTGTGGTTTGTAAATAATGTAAATAATTGTGTGTTGAATAAGATCTGCCACTTGCCATTGTAGAACAAATCACTGTTAAGATAGTTGAACTTAGCATGTAAATTGGATGGAGTCTTCTTCAATTTGTAGAACAACTAAAGCTAGTCCTAATTAAGTACCTGTATATGATTTTATAATTTTCAAATAAATTCAAACTGCATTGTCACTTGGTACAACATGAAACCCCAATCTATTCTTTGTGTGAAAAGTAAGTGACATTAAGAATTGTTTCTAAAACAAAATCAACTTACCCAGAAATTGGTAACATTCAAATAATTTGATATTTCACCAGAAAGTCTCTCAATTTCACTTTGAAAACAAAGCAGAATATAAATTCACATAGATACGTTTAAATTGAAAGCTACTACCATGTCAGTAATCTGAAAAGCATAATAACCTTAAATGGCATCCAGTGTCTCTTTGTAGGCTAACATTGCCTATCATTTTTTATTAAAACACTTTTTATTCCATTCTTAGTAAGAAAAGAGAACCTTATAGGTTAGTAATGGAATTTAATTGATAAAAATAGAGTTCTAACTTTAAAATATATATTTTAAATAATTAAAAGATCTAGGTATACTTTAGCTGAGCATTAACTAAATTATTAATTTATTAGCAAGGCAAACAAAAATAATGGAGAAACTGTGCAATTACACAAGTATCATGATGTGAATTACAAATACAGGTAGCCCTCAACTTATAACTATAATTGAGCCCAAAATTTCCATTGCTAAGCAAAACTGTTAACTAAGTTTTGTCCCATTTTACCATCTTTCTTGCTACGGTTTTTAAGTGAATCACTGTAGTTGTCAAGTCAGTAACACTGTGGTTAAGTGAATCTGGCTACCTCATGATTTTGCTTATCAATGGGTTGTAAAAGGTACTGCAATCATCATAAATATATGTCAGTTTCCAAGAGTCCAAATTTTGATCACGTGACCCTGGAGATTCAGCAGTGGTCATAAGTGTTATAAATCACTTTTCATTGCTGTTGTGTAACTTCAAATGATCACTAAACAAAAGGATGTAAATTGAGGACTCCCTGTATTGCAGAAGTACCACAAAAGGAATTGTATCATCCATGTCACTTAATCACAAATATAGTTGAGGAATGAAAGTGGCAGTGGCAAGACAAGGATATGTAATATTAGAATTATTTTTTAATTCTTAATTCTTGAATTAAACTAGCAGACCACCTAACATTTGTATTACATTATTAAAATGGAAATATTAATCCAAATATCCAAATTAACCAAGCTAAAAAAACATACAGTGATGCTTAAAAGTTTGTTTAAATCTGATCTATAAAATAGTAGGTTATAAACAAATCCTGAGCTAGAGAATCCAAATAAACAAATGAGTAAAAAAATATAGTTTTTCCTGCTTACCGGAATCAATTTACTATTTCATCTCCTGGATTTCCTATGAAAATCAGGAGGCTCTCAGGCTTTGTGGACAGAGACAATCCATAGAGATATAATCTGATCTAAGGCTGTTTGTCACCCACTGATTTTAGGAAGCAACTAAAGCCTTAATTAAACTGCATCAGAGACTCAGGAACAACTGCCAGCTTCCTCCCCATTGCCTAAACATGCATAACCACATCACATCGTCACTTCACACTCCTCTTACCAAAGAAGCTGGAGGAATATACTACATTTCCGGTCTTCCAAAACCTAATGAATTAGGGATCACCACAACCCACCTTATGTCTCTAATCCAGAAGAACAGCCATTTCATTTTAGTTGCCATTAGTCTCTTATACCATCTGCTAAATCCAATCTATGATTCAAATGTTTGTTTCCTTCTAACTAAAGTCCAAATGTTCAGATATCATAGATGAAAAAAATATCTGCATGACTCTTACGTCTGAGTTTGGCTGCCACATGCAGAAGAGAAGATGGCTGTGCTCAACAAAGCTTTATAGCAGCCATAGAACTAGTCAGGCATTGCTTATATGTAATGATATTGACAAAGACCTTGAGAAATGGGAAAGAGATGCTGCCTAGGTAACAGTCAGATAAGAGAAGGTATTGCTTGTAGCTTCATAATGAGTGAAGAAAAAGACTGAGATGGGATACCTTCCCAACTTCTATAAAGGAAATGGCAGACAATTTGTACATACAGTAGATTGATGTCAGCCTTCCCTTGTATATCAGACAGAAATCAGACCAGAAGAGATAATTCTATATTATTGTGTGGCTACATTAACACAATTTTGCAAGTTTGAAAATACAATTTTTCCATCATTTCTTTTAAAACTTGATAAACTGGGAGGATTCCTTCTGAGCCTCTTTCTCTGTCCATTATGCAGCTGTGATCTGTATCCCCTCTTATCTGATCTTTCCATAGGCATCATCTCTTTGTCCCGCTTCTCAAGGCTTTCTTCACTTATAAATACATATACCTACTAGCTGCTCAACTGTTACTTGGGTATCTATTCTGTCCATTCTGAATATCAAGGTTTGGCTTCCCTTGGTCAGTGTCACTGGGAGATCAGCCTCTGCTGATTGCACTGTTGCTGCCACCTGCCAATTAACAGCTGATTAGTGGGGCTTACAAGCTAACACCAAGCACTACTACACAGTTGAATGGTGATGCTGCTGCTGCCAGCTTTCCAAACAAGTTATTTGGATATGCTATGCCCACTCATTCTCAACCTTTTACAGGCTACCAAGTGCACCTTCCTGCTCATTCACCCATGAGATTACAATAGAAGCTTTCCTCTCACTATCGCCTGCTGCTACTGTGAATCTCCAAAGACATACACACACATAATTAAAATAAATATGTAAAAAAGTACTTTGGTATGTTGGAAACCTTTCAACAAACATATTAAAAATGTCATTAACATATAATAACTTACTTCTCATATTCTTCTTTCTTCAGGGCCCAGTCTGAGAAAAAAAAATGCTTTTGAAAAGTAACTTTGCTCCCAGATGTGAATAGTAGTTTGAGCCGGGGGTGAGGGTGGGGGTGGAATGTCCACATTCTACAGGCCATCTATGATTTTATACATTTCAATAATGTATTCCCTTAATAGGCCTTTTCACAGATGAATGGAAATTATTTGACCATATTTGCTTAGCTTTAGAAAGAAACAATATAAAGTTCTCCATGGTAAAGCATGGTAAATATAAATATATTTTTCATAGCTTAAGATTATATTTGGGCAGTGTCAGACTGCAAAGGCTAAAATGAATTTCATTCATGAACTAGGAGATAAGTATAATATCATTTGGACATAGCAGAAAAAAATGATAAGACATACTCATATTATAGTTAGGTGCAAGCAGAAAAATGCTCCAGGATTGTAGCTGGATAGAAAATGACTTGAGGGCATTACATAATTTTTGACCTAACCAGAATATGATTCTTTAGTTAATAACAGGGACAAATAGTCTTGGCTCTTCTGGACCTGCATTTCATCAAGATACCTCTTCATAGATTTTGTTTGTTCATACATACCTTTTGTCTTGTAACGCAGCCTTGAGTTCTAATTTTAAAAAGAATATCAATCACATTAGGTTTTATGACAAACTACATTCTGAATAATTGACAACATTGCTATTACTATGAGGATCTATGATTTCATTTCAAAGTCTGCAATAGAGGGAAGCTAAATGTGTTATTCGGGCTATGCAGATTCAAATGGAGAAAAGGTGATTTGTGAGGCATATGATGATAATCACATAGCACAGTGGTGGCAAACCTGTGGCACATGTGCCAAAGGTGGCATGCAGAACCCTTCTGTAGACATGCGCGTCGCCACAGCTCAGCTCTACTGCATTTCTCCATGGTGTTTCTCTCCATCGTTTGCAGGGAAACAGAAGTTTCCCTGCAAATGATGAAACAGAAACTCATGAAAGAAAAAGTTCTCACCTCTTGCAGAGCTGTTGGTGTTGGGATGCCCTGCCTCCCACTGGCCAGATGGTCTTCGGGTGTCTGCCATGCATGTGCAGGTGCCTGTGCATGCGCCCATGTGCCAGCACACCTTGCAGTTTGGGCACTCAGTGCCTAAAAGTTTCGCCATCACTGACATAGCAGTTGATAATTCCTCCTTAAATCAAACATATCCTTTTTTTGGAATATTATGTCATGAGATCAGATAAAGTTGTAGATTTTTTAAAAAAATACCATAATCACATTTTCTCTTTTTAATCTGTATGTCTTTACAGCCATATCATTTATTTACAAATAGACATCCACAGCTTAAGGCCTTTGTATAATAATATATCTAGCTGGAATCGGCTAATAGAAAAATGTAACTCAACCAAGATCTTATTCATGCCAAGTTTTATATTTACAACATTTACATCATACTCTTTGTCATGTGGTAATATATATCAAGATATGTCCATGTGTAGCATAAGTATCATGTCAATTTCTGATTAAAATATGTATTTCTGTTAACCTATCCTTTCTACAAGGATTCTCTGTAGATTCAGTCCCTGGTCATCTTACAGTTGAACTATTGTACTGTGCTCTACATGGGGCTATCCTTGAATAGTATTCGGAAACTACCACTGGTGCAGAGTGTGGCAACATGGGCAGTTTTGAGGACCCATAGAAAAACCTCAGTAACACCACTGTTTTTTTAGCTGTATTGGATAACAGTCTCCTTCTGGGTGCAATTCAAGGTGTTGGTGATAAAGCCCTTCATGACATGGGTCCAGGTTACTAGAGAGACCATCTCATCCCACTGGGATTGGCCCATCCCATCTGTGCTGGTAGAAGAGGTATGTTGCGGGTTCCATCAGCCCAAATATTCCACTGGAAGCAGAGGAGGAGAGCCTTCTCTGCTGTTGCTCCTGCCCTCTAGAACATCTTGCTCCTCAATGTGAGTTTGGCCCCAATCTTCCTATCTTTTCATAAGAGCCTAAAGATTTGGCTCTACTAGTTGACTTGGCACCCTAATGGTGGGAACACCATAGTCAAGATGGTTAATTGAGTAACAACTGATCCCATCCCACCACCCATTCTGTTCCTCCCTCCCCATGTGTCTTTGGGTTTTAACATTTATTTTAATTATTTATATTTTAACTGTACATTTATAGACAAATATTTTTATGACTTAAGCCACTCATAGTTATCCTATGGTAAGATGGACAACCAATACATTTTATAAATAAATGAATAAACAAATAAATAAATACTTTTATGATAAAACTTAAAGTTAATTAAAGGACTTTCTTAGACTGACTTCCTCAATTTTGTTTTGTAAGCATGCATTTCTCTTTTTCCTTTTCTAAGATAAATGTATTTATATTCATGGATACTAATATTCATTGTTTTTGTGATAAATGAAGTAAATCTACCTTGCATGGTTAGAGAGAATGGATATTACATACTGCTTTGCATTTCAAAAACAGTACATGGGAGTCTGTAGCATTTAGTGCTTTGTTTAGTGCTAGGAAAACATTTCTAAGTGCCTTTCTTCCTTCCTTTTTAATTATATTTCTGGAGAGAGCTGCAAGAATGGCTGAGGTATTAGAATATGAAACTGAGGCCAAATGAATAACCAACAGCAGGGGTGGGCAATTAGTACATCTGAATTACTTTGTAACACGTTTTGCTCTCAGGCTCAATTTTGAAGTGGAGAAAAATAAAAGATTCAGTGCACTTTACAAAAAACAAATAAAAATTCCAATATCTATGTTAGTCCAAAGTCTGAGATGCCCATTTTACATTATCCTCGTCCTACTTACTTCTGTCTACATTATCCTCGTCCTACTTACTTCTGTCTACTTACTTCTGTCATGCTCCCTCTTCAAACTTAAATGTAATATCTGATCTTGGAAGATTTTTCAGCCCAACCTTATTAAGTTCAGACAAGGTTCACTATATGCATGCAGCGTGTTCCAATTACATTTACAGAAATTCCACAAATGATCCATTAGGAGGACCAATCATTTCTCCCGTCCTATTTTTTCCATAAGCTCATAGAATTTTAGATAGTCATTTTATTTCTAAGCCTTCTCTGCTACTCTATTCCATCTTTAAAGTTTGGGGCATAACATTAGTAGATTTCTCATAAAACCCTCCCTAAATTCTCAAGGAGAAACTGGAATTAATGCAAATGATTAAAATAATCATTAGATCATATGATTAATATGCATTAGAATTAATCTGAAACAATGTATGATCATCAGATCAAATCATTCTATTAGATAAGGTGAATTTCTCATTGAAACAATAGCCATTATATTGAATCCTAAAACACAGAATAAGGCTGTAAGTAGGTCATGCACTTAAATAAATTGTCAAATGGATACCGCATTTTTTAGCTTCCTATTTTCTGTTCTTAGAGCATCAATCTCCTGTACCTAAACAAAAACACACACAAAAGTCTAATTATTTTTGCTATATAAGTAACATATTATAAAGCAAAGCTTAATTATTGAAATTGCAAAAAGGCTATGATAGAATATTTTAGACATCTACTTGGATGGAATAGAAGCACTAATATGGTAGCTTGCAAATAAATCTTTAAATTAGAGATTTCAGCTTGCAAGGAATAGCATAGACATGCTTAGATTAAAAGTGGACTATGTAGCATGCTGAAAAAAATGTGCCAAACTGACTGCTACTATCCTTAATAGAAAATACTGCATGTGGCACAGATATGACTAAAGATGATAACTTAGACTACAGTTTCTCTATTTTATCTCAAAATCGTTATGTAAACATCTCAATTGATCAAAGTCAAGATGGATATTGGAGTTCAGTCTCTACAGGCCCTTTTGGTGACACATGGCATACACAATAATGACTTACAATGTAAAAAGAATAAATGTGAATGAACAAATGGAATGAACAAAGAAAAAAAATATGTGGGTACAAATGAAAAAGACATAATGCATAAAATTGCAAATAAATATATGAAAAAAAGGATATATTTGAAAAAAGCAAGAGAAGACCAAGAAGGTGAAAGATGCTGATGAGATCCCCAATTAGGAGGGAGGAGATGAACAAAAGGCCATGTATGAAGCACTAGATAAATGTCGTAGAAGCTAAGATGGTTTCCAAAGTTATAAATAGCAATAGTGTGAATGTTGTTGGTATAAATTAGTTTTAATTAGTTATCTTTTTCTTATGTTATGACTTCTTGGCTTACCATTTCTTAATATTTTTCAGTATTCTGTATAATCCTGATTACCCCAAAAGAGAATTTCACATTATGCCTATTTATATTACTGTATAGGTCTGATTTATACACATATTCTTTCTGGGATTTCAGTTCCTTCTTTGAAATCTATTGCTAAAGCTGTTTATGATAGGTAAATATATATGAAGGAAAGTCTTTTGAATTTGACTATTTTACTACAGGCTGATGAACCTTATCTTGTTTTTTTTCCTTATTAGTATATTGTTTAATTTGTGACTGTTAGTATATTTTAAACAAAGGTTCAGATTTACTCTGATTCAACTATATATTTTGCTTCAACTATATATCTCAACATCATCAAGAAGTTTGCTTTCAAATGCAAGAGCAATAAGAACATATGCAAAACAACAAAATCAAATTCAGTTTCTGTTGCCTACAGATTGCTTTCTTGGGCATAATTTTATACACATGGTTTGCCGTTGGCATATTTCCTATTAAGTAATATGAGTAGAATAAGTTACAGGCAGAACAAGCTATGAAGAGTGAAGTAAATTAATTTTAACTGTTGTTTTCAAATTCTTTGAAATAATGTTCTTCTCATGCAAAATGAAAAATCCCCAGAGGAGTGAGGATTTGTTTTAAAAAACCCAATAACATGCAGCCCACAATTCTAATATTACTTTCAAATTGAAATTTTTTATTGTGGCAAAATTAAAGGTACAATTAGAGTGATTATATTAACTATATTTAAATGGAAATGAAATATAGTTTTTATATAGATCTAATCCATTAGGTTTTTTTAGAATTCCTGGTATATAGGATAAAATTATAGGTGGTTTTGGGATTGAAAATGTTTTATAACCTTGTTTTACATAGTGATCTTCCTTTGTTTAAAATACTTCTATTTCCTTGAACTTCACAATAAAAAAATTGTTTTATGAGTTACTTACAGACTGGCTGCTGTCCAGAAAGGTGCAGATTTCATGTACAAGCCTCTTTCTCTGATCTTTGTTTTTTCTTGAAATACAAAAATGCTATTTTTTAGACTGAACCTTATAGTCAATAAATTCTTTTAAGTCTTATCAATCTTTCAAGAAAATAAATGGATGCTTACAAAATCTGCAGATAAGTTTCACTTTTCATCAGCAACTGCTCACCATTTTCTAAGAAATAACATTTATGGATATTAAACACCTCTCACAATTAGTCTTGTGCCATCACTATTTGCTGACATTGACTTGAGCCTTAATGAATTTATCACTGTTGCATCTCTTTTTCATAATGCTTAATATAACAGCCACTCAGATATAATAATTAATTTAGTTTTTAAAACAAAAATTAGAATAGAAATGTAATAAAATGGAATTATATGTGAGAATATTTGCAAAATTCTAATTTTTCTTACAAATTATTGCAACATGTTAATGATTGGCAGGAAAAATCTATTAAGATCGAAGTTTAAAAAATGACAAATTTGAAAAGGGGAAGATCCACTATTTTTCAATGCTTCTCGTAGAATAAATACATTATGTAGATAATTTAGTTTGTTGACTTATCATTTCTATTATTGAACTTGGTTTTTCTCAAAAGAGAAATGATATGTATGGGGATTCAGGCACAAGTTCTACTGGATCAGCCAGCAGTTGATGTTACATTTGCTGGTTTGAAAAATTGACATTTCAGCATTGTTTATAATATAAGCAAAAACATCATCCAAATACTAAATCTGACGCACAGAGTATTTTCGAACAGAATGTTAACTGTCAGTATTGTAAGCATAGTTTACTGTCACAATCTCAAACCTAATTAACCTACTTGTATGAAACAAGGCCTATTTTCTGGCAAGATAACATGTATCCTGTAATAAATCCCTCTAAAATTCCAATGTAACAGATTGGGAAAGTTTACCAGTTATTTGCTACTTGTGTTATTTATTGTACTCAGCAGGTAAGATTTAAATATGTGTTAGAAGTTTTCCTCACCATGTTTCTCAAGTAATGGCATTTTTAAAGCAAAACCTGCAACAAGAATAAAATTAGAATGATTTATCTATTTTATTACTTGTCTTCCATTGGTCAAACTTGATGGAGAGGTCAAGCCAAAGCATCCAAAGGTTCCAAAGCTACACAACCCAATCTAAACAATCATTTATTCCCCCCAGATACAAGGGGAGAATGTTTCTAGATGCCCCAGATGCTAAAGTGGAATAGCAGCCATGTAAAATATACCAGATTGGAAACTGACAACTTGACAAAGATAGCAGGAAAGAAATAGCAATTTCCTTCCGCTACCATTTATATACACTGTTCATACAAAGTGAACCATTGAGGTATTGGCGATCTCCATTATTTTGTTTTGCATTGTTCCTGGTTGTTAAATAATAGTGAGAACAATTTATCAATGGAATGGCTTGCTTCCAGAAGTTGTGGATGCTCCATCATTGAAGATTTTTAAGAGACTGGACAGCCACTTGTCTGGAATAATAGTACAGGGTCTCCTGCTTGAACAAAGAGGTGGATTAGAAGACCTCAAGGTCCTTCCCAAGTATTATTCCGTATTCTAAAATGTTATTAATGATTAGTAAGCTGGGAATCAAGTGGTGTATAAATGATATAAATTATTATTAATAATAATATTATTTTCCTCCAATTTGTCTTTATTATTGTGAATAACATCCTGGATACTGAGTGCATTTCCCAATGGAAATGGAACAACAATTATAAAGCAAAATTTCATTCATGCTGAGCTTGATTCCTATAGCTTCTGGACATCTACTCAGTTTTCTTCATATGGTAAGACTTTTCTTAACAATGCTACTTTCTAATTTTCAGACCTTGCCCAAGGCCATCGTGGCCCTCCAGCCAAGCTGGAATGGTACTGAGTGTTGACCCTGCAGATATTACATTCTGCCACCTGCTGGGGCCTCAAAGCACTAATAAGCCCCCCCATCTCCTAGGCACCCGCCCTTCGTTATCGAGAGACAGCGAGAGAACGTGCCCTGTCAGTAGGCAGGAATTGGCGAACGTTATTCGCGTGCGCTCTTTATCTCGATCCCAACCTAGCGGTCTTTCTGTGGCTGTTTCCAGGTTTTTCTAAGCTTGAGGACAACGCACTCAAAGAGGACAAAGAACCCTGGGGAGAGATAGAGAACGACATCAACGGTCAGATGGGGGGGGGGCACACGGACTCTCGAACGCGAATTCTCGAGCGATATCCTCTCCCCATTGGAGGGCGGCAAACGAAGTCCCGCCTCCTTCCCTCCCTTCGGCGCGGTGCAGGGATGAGGTCGGCCGCTGGCGACCTGGCCTACAGTTGGATGTTTGTGCTGTTTTCTTCGCTGCTGATGCTTCAGAAATAAGTTCTGTTTTTAAGTTAAGCAAACCAACGGAGCGGATTTATAGCCAAAGGAAGAAGATGGACTCAAAGATAAACGAATATCTTTGGCTGTTTGGTGGTGCCGCAAATTCCTCTGAGTAGTTCTTTGTAGGTTTAGTCGGAAGCAAACTCCGAATTTCTCCATAGAAGTTTACTAATAAACGTGTACAGTGTTTTAAAAACGTGGTTAAGATGTGCATTATATTTTTAGCATCGGTACCTTGCTTAACATATTTAATTAGCCTCGTGTATTTATAATACCTACTTATTTCCAGCTGCTTCTTCAAGCTGTTTCTTATGGTGGTTATTGATTCACCACAGTAATATAGAAGTATTTTCGGCTGTAGATCGAAGGAGGGCCTTAGCGGAATTATAACATACACAAAAATAATTAAGCATGTAGTCATGCTTACAAGCATTCATTGTAGTATTCTTTTTGGAGGGTTATTGGAAGACTAAGGAAAGGAGAAAACAGCTACAATAACAGGAGTGGACACCAATACCATTCTAGCATATTGTCATTATGGTCTGTCATAGCTTTCACCACTTCCATAAGAAATGCAGTCCACCATTAACGTATTTTTTTGGGGGGAAATATGTCCATCTTGTTACTTATCTTTTCAGATAATATTAGGTACAATGAATGTAATATTGATCCAAAATTAACTTATGAAAATGGTAATTTATTAAATAGAATTAGTAATTTGAAATTCCTCCTTGCAGCTTCATTCATAAATTTTTAAAAATAATTATTTTCTGCAAACTGGGTCTCTGAATGTTTATAGAAAGCAGGTTAATCTTCCATTTGAAATAAATAACCAACTTCTGATTAATAAATCAAAATAATATTGAAAAATCCAGTAAGACAACTAGTACAATATTGACATGTGATCTGTAGTTCTTTTTAAATGTCCACTTTTAAAAAGAAAATAAGCCAACAGTTTTTTTTTTGCATCTTCAGTTTTTAATCTGTTCTATGCTGTGTAACATACAGCACCTGAATATAGGTAATCCTTCACTTAGAACCATTCGTTTAGTGACCTTTGAAATAACAATGGTACTGAAAAAAGTGTCATGATTTCACACCACTGTTACAGCAACCCCATAGTCATATGATCAAAACTTGGATGCTTGACAATTGCCATATATTTATGTTTCCCAGAATTATGTGATCATCTTTTGTGATCTGACGACCAAAATCAATGGGAAAGCCAGATTCGCTTAACCATGTTATTAACTTAGCACCTTCAGTGAACTAAACTGTGGCAAGAAAGGTTGTAAAATGGAGTAAAACTCACTTCAGTGTTTTACTTAGCAACAAAATTGTCATAAGTCAAGGACTACCTGTATACAAATTTTCTTGTACATATAACATGAATTATAGTGTATGTGTTCATATATCCATGTCATGGACTGCTTTTGTGGAATTGCTAAACCAGATTAAAAGGACTAGAGAATGTCGTATTTCAAACTCATTTAAGAAAGGCATAACTAAGGAAATTCCCATTGATTTTCTAGGTTTAAAACAATATACAATGCAATTAATAAAACAAATGTTCCTAATGTTAGTAGGAACCTCCAATATATCACACTCCATATACTAATGGCTGCCAGAATCTCATTTGTTCAAAATTGGAATAGGATACCATTCCCTCTGAGGATAATAATAAAAAAGTTCCTCAAATGTGCTGAAATGGACAGGCTAATGATGATATTAAAAGATAAAGAAGAGATAGAGTACTATAAAATATGGAACCTTTGGAATGAGTGGTTAGAAAGAAGATGCAAGGGCAAAAATGAGAAAGTATTAATGTTGTGTATATGTATATATATGTATGTGTATGTATATGTATGTGTATATATGTATGGTATTTAGGTTTCTTCGGGTATTTTTCCACGTCTTAATATTTGTGCTTTTAGTATAGCGACGTTTCGGCAGACTCTTATCTGCCATCCTCAGGCTTGTGTATTGGGTTCTTTTTAATCTTGTGTGTCAGGCTTGACAGCCGTTTTTTGTTTTCAAAAACAAATATAGGAGTGCAGATCATGTAATATTGTACTGCATAAAAATGAAAATAATTCTTATTACTTGAGAGTACTGTATAATTCTATTGCTTACGAAATATATTACCTAGTTCTTTCTTTTTTCTGTGTATTTGAGATTGCTGTCAGTATTAAAATAACTTTTCTGAGGTTACAGTCGTTCCTTTGCGTGATCTCTCTTCATTATTAATACATTTCATCTCAAAGCTAAGATAAATTGGATTTTAACTGGACAAATCTAAAAGACCAATATATATGATATGTTTTCTATACATTTGCTGCCATCCAGAGGTCATTTAGAGTTTTAGAGGCCAACTGCTTAGATAAAATAATTTTTACATAATGAGTAGGGGGGATTCAGATCACAAAGAAATGGCTAACTGATGCTAGTCAGATTTTTTTAGTTTCTTTTCCACTCCACTTAGAATGGTTGACTGGGTTGATATAAAATATCTGTTAAGAAATCTTATTAAAGGAATATATAATGGACTGTGGCACTATAATGTGCATCTCTGGATTCTAATAATTTAGAACAGCGCTAAGTGATTCAAATGGTTATAAAGTCATAAAGCAGGAAGTGGCAGGAATCCAGGTAGGGAGAAGTCAGAGTGAGGAGGAAGTCCTGGAAGAAACGTGCAGGATATGTGTGAATAGGGAAAGGGTTGCTTTGACTTTGAGTATGTGGAGGTTCAGAGAGGCTGGAAAGGATGGTGCTGATGTGTAAGAATGCAGGCTTGGTGCTTCCAGTTCTGCAACTTGGAATTATATTTTTCAATTACTTGAATTACACAGTTCATATAAACTCTTTGCTGCATCTCTGTTTTTTCTTTATTAATTTAAATAACCAAAATACAGAAGAAAGCAAACAGGATGCCAGAACAAGTGGTAAAAAGTTCAAAGAATAGAAAGAAAATCCAAGAAACGTGAAGATTTCACATTAGAACTTAGCAAAGAATTTCAGAGAGGTGTTAGAAAAAACAAGAAGTAGTATTACAACATCTGCTAACACATTGAAAATCGAAACCAAAAAAAGAGAAACAAAAGAGTTTTCCCAGAGATTGAAACTCAGAAGGAGGTTCCAACCTTAAACTGGTCTACTAAAACATCAATGGCCTGACAGCAACTGAAAAAAAATGGAAGGACTAATCTGAAGTTCTGTGTGATAGACCCCCAAAGTGCAATACGTACATGTCCCCCACGCATGTCCCACACATCCCTGCGCATGCGCAAACATTCCCCACGCATGCGCCTGCCCCCATGCCTGCCACACATGCTCCCTGTGCCATTTGCACCCCCCCCACATGCACAGCAGAGATCCGAAGACCAGCTGGCCGGCAGGAGGCGTGTGCGCATACGGGGGGGGGGGAATGAGCATTCCCACACGTGCCATAGGTTCGCCATCACGGACATAACATTCAGAATACTAGCGTGCAGTACTTTTAAATTTTTTCTGTCTTAGAACCCATTCCTACATATGGGGGAACCTAAAAGGCTTTTGTTTACATGAGTTATATTTATTATTTACTGAATTATGATGATTCATTCACTACCACTACATTTCTCAAAATTGTTTGATTGGATTTTAATATGTTTCAATGCAGGCTGTGAAATAATTTGATTTTGTGGACTCCTGAAAGGGTGTTTGGACCCAGGGTTACACAGGCTACACTTTAAAAAACACTGCCATCGAAATGTTCCTTACAAGAACCTATGCTACTAATAGATCAAGGTAGATTAATATTCTGTTACCAAATTGGAAGTTTAAAAGAATGGATAGAATATACACTGCTCAAAAAAATAAAGGGAACATTTAAACAACACAATGTAACTCCAAGTCAATCACACTTCTGTGAAATCAAACTGTCCACTTAGGTAGCAACACTGATTGACAATCAATTTCACATGCTGTTGTGAAAATGGAATAGACAACAGGTGGAAAGCATAGGCAGTTAGCAAGACATCCCCAGTAAAGGAGTGGTTCTGCAGGTGGTGACCAGAGACCACTTCTCAGTTCCTATGCTTTCTGGCTGATGGTTTGGTCACTTCTGAATGCTGGCGGTGCTTTCACTCTAGTGGTAGCATGAGACAGAGTGTACAACCCACACGTGGCTCAGGTAATACAGCTCATCCAGGATGGCACATCAATGCGAGCTGTGGCAAGAAGGTTTGCTGTGTCTGTCAGCGTAGTGTCCAGAGCATGGAGGCGCTACCAGGAGACAGGCCAGTACATCAGGAGACGTGGAGGGGGCTGTAGGAGAGCAACAACCCAGCATCAGGACTGCTACCTCCGCCTTTGTGCAAGGAGGGATAGGAGGAGCACTGCCAGAGCCCTGCAAAATGACCTCCAGTGAGCCACAAATGTGCATGTGGCTGCTCAAATGTTCAGAAACAGACTCCATGAGGATGGTATAGGGGCCCGACATCCACAGGTGGGGGTTGTGCTTACAGCCCAACACCATGCAGGACATTTGGCATTTGCCACAGAACACCAAGATTGGCAAATTCGCCACTGGCGCCCTGTGCTCTTCACAGATGAAAGCAGGTTCACACTGAGCACATGTGACAGACTTGACAGGGTCTGGAGATGCCATGGAGAACATTTTGCTGCCTGCAAAATCCTCCAGCATGACCGGTTTGGCAGTGGGTCAGTAATGGTGTGGGGTGGCATTTCTTTAGGGGGCCGCACAGTCCTCCATGTGCTCGCCAGAGGTAGCCTGACTGCTTTTAGGTACCGAAATGAGATCCTCAGACCCCTTGTGAGACCATATGCTGGTGCGGTTGGCCCTGGGTTCTTCCTAATGCAAGACAATGCTAGACCTCATGTGGCTGGAGTGTGTCAGCAGTTCCTGCAAGATGAAGGCATTGATTCTATGGACTGGCCCGCCCGTTCCCCAGACCTGAATCCAATTGAGCACATCTGGGACATCATGTCTCGCTCCATCCATCAATGCTACCTTGCACCACAGACTGTCCAGGAGTTGGGGGATGCCTTAGTCCAGGTGTGGGAGGAGATCCCTCAGGAGACCATCCGCCACCTCATCAGGAGCATACCCAGGCATTGTAGGGAGGTCATACAGGCATGTGGAGGCCACACACACTATTGAGCCTCATTTTGACTTGTTTTAAGGACATTACATCAAAGTTGGATCAGCCTGTAATGTTTTTTTCTACTTTAATTTTGAGTGTAATTCCAAATCCAGACCTCCATGGGTTGCTAAATTTGATTTCCATTGATAATTTTTGTGTGATTTTGTTGTCAGCACATTCAACTATGTAATGAACAAAGTATTTAATAAGAATATTTCATTCATTCAGATCTAGGATGTCTTATTTTTGTGCTCCCTTTATTTTTTTTGAGCAGTGTATATAGAAATGTGCCAATTCGCAGAAGAATCTTACAGTTCTAGCCAATCTCTGCCAGCACATCTGGACGATACAGTTGTCAATAGTTGAGAAGTCTCAACATAACAACAATATCAAATAAAGGAACAGTGTAATGTAACTCACCTCACAGTATCCTTAATTTCAAGAGTAGCAAAATAATGTTTAACCAAATAGATGAGGGTTAGAAAGGAAGATTGCAGAAGTTCAATCTGGTTTTAGAAAACCTTGAGAAATGAGAAATGAGTGATTGCTAATGCACCATAGATATTTGAGATATCAAAAGAGTACCAAATAAAAGTCAGTTTGTGTTTCATTGATTATAGAAAGACCCTTGATTGGGTCAGTCATATTAAGTCATGGCTTGTACTTAGGGCTATGGAATTCTAGAATATGGGTATCTCCCATATTCTTAGTGAAAAACCTATAAGCCAGGAAGCTATAGACCAGACAAGTCACAGCAAAGCAGATTGAGTAACAGAATAATAGAGTTCAAAGAGACTATGAAGGTCTTATCCAAAGCTCTTTTGTCCAATGTCTTAAAAACTTCCAGTGATGGATCACTCACAACTTCTGGAGGCAAATGGTTCCCTGATTTAATTGTTCTCAGTTGTACGGGTCGGAGAATCCAAAGCGTGGGCTGTCTCCTGCTTTCTTGCTTAAAGACGGAATCAATCAAAGTTTCCACTGCGCATGCCCAGTTTTTGACTCAGTCTTCATGCAAAGAGGACACGAGGAGAGATTGCTCAGAAAGAAAGATAGAAAATATAGGATCAACGCTTTGGATTCTTCGAGAAAAAAAGTGAGAAAAGAGAAAGAGTAAAAATCAGCAAACTGTGAGTAAGCGAAAGAGCCGGGACTTCATCCCAAGACAGGAAAGCCCACATAGCTGTTTGGTGTTAAGAGAATAAGCGGCAGCAGCCTCAGTAAGAGCGGGTGGGCTCTTGATCAGCTAGCAAAGAAGGAAGGCAAATTAACTCAGCTTTCCCAGAGCCTTCGTTAAACAAACCAGAAGCCACACAAAGCCTTCAGTGCTCTCTTTAATTGGGGCAAACTCAGTCTTAGGCTGAGCAAGCTTCCAACACAGCCACACAAGCTGACCCAGAAAGGGAGGCAAGAGTCCATGCTCAGGCTGGTCTGAGTATACTCTATTGGCAAAAGCCAAAGGGAAAGACTATGGCCGAATTTTCTGAAACTGAGGCAAGCCTGGAGCAACAGGAATTCCCTGCCCCCAGTTCGAGCAGAGAGCAAAGCACAAAGGAACCCAGAGAGGCTGGGAGAGCTTTAGAAAGGCCTCTCAGCAGGATGTCCAAGGCAGATGGGAGGGAGGCATTAAGGAGACAAAGGACCATTGAGAAATGCTTCTCAAGGATGGAAAAGGAGGCGAAGAAAAATGGAAATTCCCATGCTCTAACAGGCAAACCAATGAAAACGAAGTATCAGGAAAGGAGCGCAACACTAGAGGGTGCTGAAGATCAGCCTTTTCAGCCTGCTCTTTGTGTGGATGAAGGATTGAGTGAATCAGAAAGACAATGCTCTCAGGCATGCAATGAAGAGCCCTCCCCCAAGAGAAAGAAATTTCCAACAGAGTCTAGCTCTTCCTTCACAGCATCGGAAGTCAGGGAACAGTCTTTTAAAGAGGAAATGAGGGCTATGATGAAAGAAATGATGACAGAATTCAGGGACAGTCAGGGTAACAGACACAGCCTGATACATAATGAGAGGAGACGGGATGCTTGTCATCATTCTACTCGGAGCAGGAGGAGTAAGGGAGGAACTGGGCTTCCAGGAGACAGTTCCAGTAGATCAGACACTCATAGTGAGGCCTCTGTTTCAAGAGAGGAAGAATATTGAGAGTCAGCTTTCTCAGATGAGGAAGCTAATGAAGCAGAAACCCCAACGTTCACAGGTCTATTTCGTCACCAGCTGTTTAAGATGCTGCTGGGGAAAGCTAAGATAGCAACAGGTCTGGGGAGAATCACAGGGACAGAAGCGTCTGAGTTAGAACCATCTGATTCCAAAGATAGATATTTTGCTAGAACCAAGGTTGAAAGTGAATCCATACCTTCACTGAATTGGTCAGGGAAGTGGTGGAAGATCAGTTGGACAGACCAGTTATTTTCCCAACGCCAGGGGGGAATGAGAGGAAATTATATAATGCGGAACTAGCGGACCTATTCCCAGTTCCCATGATAGACAGCCCTGTGGTAGCCTCCACATCTGCTACAGTATTGGCTAACAAAACTGAGGATGGTCTAAAAGGGGAGGATAAGTATACAGAACAGACCCTACAAAAAGTTCACCAGATCACGGCATGGGTGGTAAAGGCAACGTCCACGGCATCATCTTTCAGCAGAGCAGTCCTGATATGGATTGAACAGATGCAGGAAAGGATGCCACCTGGCGATCTTTGATTGCAACAGGATTTGAACAAAATAACTGCTGCAACAGAGTTCATAGCTGACGCCACACTTAATGGGGTCAAGTATGCAACTAAGGCCATCGCAGCTTCTGCAAGGTGACTTGTTTGGCTCCGCCACTGGCAGATAGATCTGAAACATAAATGGAAACTGGCATCAGCTCCAGTTAAAGGGGACAAACTTTTCGGGGAGGCCATTGAGCCATTACTGATTGAAACCGAGGACAAGAGGAAGGTCTTACCCAAGAAATTTGATCAGGCAGATAGGCGACCTTCTCCATATATATGGCAACAGCCCTTTCCTATCTCGGGGAGTGGCTTCAGCCACTCCCCATACACAGAGACAGTACATACAGACCCCTACTAGACATCCAGATAGGTCAGGATTTAAAGATGGGGTGGACAACGGTCCCAGGGAAGATGCCCCTTCTGAAGTTCGACTGGCAGGGCCTTCCGGCATACAAAGTGACAGCCGTAGCAATGCGCCCATCAGCAGGAGGCTGGGCCTATTCACCAACCGATGGGAGTCGACAACAACGGACAAGTGGGTCCTAGGCACATTAAGAAAAGGCCTAGTTTTGGAATTCATCTCCATACCCCTGAGCTCATTCAGAAGATGCCCGACACGGAGGGCGGAGCTGGTGTCGCGACGATACGGCATGCGATCTCGGAGGTCTGAGATCGCAGCCGATATCTTTGCCCCTGGATGGTCTAAACAGATCTAAACCATCCCGAAGAGACGTCGATAGTGAAGAGCGCATCCTGTAGATCCTAGGGATACCGCAAAGTCCCTGGTTGATCCGGGAGAAGCTCTTCTTGCCAGCGGCAAAGAGGCAGCCATTAAAGCTGCTGAAGTTGGGACAGCTCCGATACAGAAGAAAGCAGAAAGAGAAAGTGTGCCGGCTTGGTGAGAACTTTCATTTTGTATTCTAAGACTTAAAAGGACACCCTAAGGATAAGAAAAATCTGTAAAAGTTTTGACAGAAGTGAATAAGCGGCGATTTTAAACGGAAGTGTCAAAGTAAGGTTTTGCTTTTTTTTCTTATTGCTGGATTTCTATTCGCAATTTTGTATTTGCTAACTGGACTGGTCCTTTTTTTATATATCTATCTATCTACCTTTTCTTCTCCTTTTTGATTTTGCAATATTTTAGGCTAGAGGCTAGAGGTTCTGTTTAGTTATTTCTCTTTTTTTATTAATTTTTCCTTTTAAAAAATTTTTATTACGTTTTGCCTGGGAAAGGAGGGGGAAAGTGAGAGTAAAGAAACTTTGTAACACTGCCAACTAGAGGCTTGAAAATGCTTTAGATGAAGCTGAGAAAGCTGAGAAAGAAAGATCTGAGACTCTTTTTCAAGGACATTGCTATGTGATAAGATAGAGGGAAGAGCACGAGAGAATGTTATTGCAAGTGTTCTTCTGGATTTCTATCAACATTTGAAACCTGGTGTTCAAGCTTATGAAAAGAAAAGCTGATAAGTCTTTGGAAAAGAAAGTTATAATAAGAGCCTTGGATAACTAAATAAAGTGCAGTGTGTCCTTTTTATTTCTTTTAAGTAGTGCTACCCCTCCTTACCAGCTTTACTGTATTTTTTTTTCTAAACTTTTATTTTTGTAATATTTTTAACTTTGCTTTTTATTTTAAAGGGAAAGCCTCAAAAAAATTTATTCTTTCTTTTTTTCCCTGGCTTTTTTTTTGTTTTACCATCCACCCTTTTGGTTCATTTTTCTGTATCTTTTTTTATTCGAGACTTTTTAAATGGATTAAGGTGTTGAAGAACCTGAAGAATTTTTTCTCCTTTTTTTGTTCTTTTTAAGCCTTTTTTTCTTTTTCTTTAATTTAACTATCAATTGGATTAAGGTTTAGAAGAACCTGAAGAAATTTTGTCTTCTTTTTTTATTACTATTGGGTTTTTTTTTCTCTCTACCATTTTTGTTTTCTATTTTCCACCTTGGATTATAATTGGCCACTTCATAATTGGATTAAGGTTCAGAAGAATCTGAAGATTTTGAATCGTTTAAAATGAGTAGGAAACTTATAACCCCTGGTTCCTCAACTACTACTTCTGCCTCCCCACCATCTGGAGGACAACATTCAATACAGGCAATGTTAAAACAAGACGAAGATGCCCGACACCAAGGGACAGAAGCGAAAGGGTAATTATGGAAACAGCAGTTCAACATCTGCTGGACATTCGGGCAGTACAAGTTGTACCAGAGAACGAACAGGGACAAGGGTTCTATTCAAACCTGCTTGTTGTACAGAAGGTGTCGGGGGGGAAACCAATTTTGGATCTCAAATTACTAAACAGGCACATAGTATACAGGAGATTCAAGATGCAGTCCCTGCAAGCTATACTAGGGAACATCTGGGAGGGGGGTGTCCTGACATCAGTAGACCTCACAGATGCTTACCTACACATACCTATTACCAGGAGGCATTGGAAGTTCCTGTGGTTTTGTTATGCAGGGAGACACTACCAGTACAGGGCTCTACCATTCGGCCCATCTTCAGCACCGAGGACTTTCACCAAGGTACTGGCAGCAGTAGCAGCCTTCCTCAGGACAAAGCCCATACGGGTCCAATGCTACTTAGATGACATATTAATACAGTCAACATCGACTAAGAGCGCAGAGCGATCTAGAAACCATGATACAGACGTTACAAGAGCATGGCTTTTCGGTGAATTTCGAAAAGAGCCACTTAGAACTGACAAGGTGCTTACACACTTAGGAGCTGTAATAGACACCAACTCCTGTGAGGTTTACCTGTCACAGGAAAGACAGGACAGCATAAGGTCGTCAATAAATCAAGTGAGCACAGCTCCGGGGGTGTCCCTGGACTTGCTGTCACAAATATTAGGGAAGATGATATCATGCATCTCGATAGTACCTTGGGCCAGGCTTCAAGCAAGGACGTTGCAGTGGTTCCTATTACTTTACCAGAGAGCAGGCAAGGGCAATACAGGAACCAAGGTACGAGTCCCCCCCAGAGTGAAGCAGTCACTCCAGTGGTGGAGATCACCCGCAGTGACGAGGGGATGTGGGTTCAAGGAACCCACCCGACTATCACAACAGATGCAAGTTTAGTAGGCTGCGAAGCCCACTGTCAGAGCCAGATTACACAGGGTCAGTGGTCTCAGTCAGACCTCAAGAACAACATCAACTGGTTGGAGCTCAGGGCATCTCATCTGGCTCTAAGGGCCTTCAGGTCAGTGATAGTGGGCCAGCATGTGTTGATTCTGACAGACAACGTGACCACCAAGGCTCATATCAACAGGCAGGGGGGGGTACTCACTCCCTAGTGCTCATGCAAGAAGCAGAGCGTTTGGGCCACTGGATGGAGACACACCTTCTATTGATCAGGGCGGAACACATATCGGGAATGGAAAATGTTCAGGCAGATTGGCTCAGCAGAACAATGGTCGACCACTCAGAGTGGCGCCTACACCCGGACCTGTTCAGGGAACTGTCACACAGATTCAGGAGAGCAGTCCTGTTTGCGATGCCAGAAAATGCACAAGTCCCAAGATTCTACTTGAGATTCCCAACACAGGGAGCGGAAGGAACCAATGTGCTCCGAGGAGCATGGCCAAGGGGTTTGCTCTACGCATTCCCCCCACTCCCCTTGTTACCAAGGGTAATCAAGAAAGTGATACAAGAGGGGGCGGAGGTCTTAATGGTAGCACCTCACTGGCCCAGGAGGTCTCGGTATGCGGATCTGGTAGATCTGTTGGTATCGGACTATGGAAATTCCCCCAGACAGGGTAGAACTGAGTCAGGGAGCCATACGACACCCAGAGCCACAATGGCTTCAACTAACTGTATGGCACTTGAGAGGACCACGCTAAAGTGTTTAGAGTGCTCAGACAAGGTAATACAGACACTCCAGGCATCCAGGAGACCATCAACCAACAGAATTTATGATGCTACTTGGAGAGCATTTGGAATCTGGTGCTCCAAGAAACAAATAGATCCACAGTGTTAGTTACTCAAGTGCTGGATTTTCTCCAGGAAGGCCTGGAGAAGGATTTAACCCCTAACACTTTAAGGAGACAAGTAGCAACGATAGCTTCAGTGTTGGGTTGCGGGACCTCGGAGTCCCTCTCATGACACCCCCTAATCCGCACATTCATCAGAGGAGCAACCAATGTAAAGCCACCAGTGATACACAAGTACCCTACTTGGGACTTGATAAGGGTGCTAAGGGCACTCATGACTGAGCCCTTTGAACCGCTGAGGTCAGTTGGACTACCCTCACTCACCCTTAAGGTGGCCTTCCTAATAGCCATTACATCAGCCAGAAGAATATCAGAGTTGGCAGCATTATCCATGAGGGAGGAACTCTGTATAGTTCACCCGAACAGGGTAGTATTAAGATTAGACCCGACCTTTATCCCAAAGATCAATTCTACGTTCCATAGAGCACAAGAGCTAGTACTACCAGACTTCTGCCCGGAACCGGTCCATAGCCTGGAAAGGAAGTGGCACTCCTTGGATGTTAGGAGAGCTATACACATTTATATTAAGAGAACAAGGCCCATTAGAAAAACGGAAGCATTATTCGTTTCATTTAGACCGAGTTCGTTGGGGCAAAGGGTTTCACCATCTACCATAGGCAGATGGATCAGGACATGTATCACAAAAGCTTATGAAAGCCAATCATTGCAATTGCCGGGCAACATAACGGCACATTCAACCAGGAGTGCAGCCACATCAGCAGCATGGAACACACAGGCCTCGATTGAAGAGATCTGTAGGGCAGCAACGTGGTCATCGCCATCTCCATTCATCAGAAATTATAAACTGGATACATTTGCATCAGTAGAAGCATCCTTTGGAAGAAGAGTACAACAAAGAGTTCGCACAGAGATGGGGGCTCGGGACAAGGAGTTGGCCCACCCTCAGGACAATTAGCTTGGCTATATCCCACGCTTTGGATTCTCTGACCCGTACAACTGAGAAAGAGCGTTGGGCTTACCCGAAACGCATCTTCTAGTTGTATGGGAGGAGAATCCAAATCCCACCCTTAGATAGTTAGTCCCGAGCTCAGAACGGTTGAGAAAGAGCACCAAGAACTCTCCAAGTCAATCATCAGCCTTCATCAAAAACTGGGCATGCGCAGTGGAAAGGGGGCTGGACTTTGATTGACCCCATCTTTAAGCAAGGAAGCAGGAGACAGGCTACGCTTTGGATTCTTCTCCCGTACAACTAGAAGATGTGTTTCAGGTAAGCCCAACATCTTTCTCAATCAGGAAATTTCTCCTTAGTTCTAGGTTGGATTTCTTTGATAAGTTTCCATCCAATTACTTTTGTTCTACCCTCAGATGCTACTGAGAATAGGTTGGCCTCTCTGTGACAGCCTCTCAAATATTGAAATAGTGCTTTCATGTAACCTCTCTTTGTTGGGCTAGACATTCCTATAACTGGTCATCATATATTTTAATCTCCAGTCTTCTAATCATCTTTGTTGCTCTTTTCTACAACTCTTTCTAGAGTCTCAGTATCTTTTTTGTATTGTGGTGACTGGACAATAGTTCAAGTACTACTGTAGTATAAAGCAGTACTAACACTTCATATAATCATAATACTATCCCTTTGTTAATGCACCCTAGGATTGCATTGTCTTTTTATCAGATGCAGCACACTACTGGCTCATACTTAAGTGGTAGTATTAGGACTTCTAGATTCCTGGGAGTTAATGCTGTTGAGCCAGTTGCTAAGCACTCTATACAAGTGCATTTGGCTTTTCTTGCCTAAGTGTTCTCACCACTGAATTGCATTTTATAGATCAGGGCCCAGTGTTCAAATCTGTCAAGATTCTTCTGGATCTTGAGCCTATCTTCCAAAGTGTTGGCTATTCCTCCCAGCTTGATGTCATGCAAATTTGATGAGTTCCCCTTCTATCCCCTCCTCTAAATCATTTATGAAAAACAGAAGACAATGAGGAAAAATAGCAAGATTCCAAAATTCTTCACAGAAGTTGTAATTCTTTAAACACCAACAGTGGTTCCCAAAGTGGGCGGTACTGCCCCATGGGGGGCAGTGGGATGCCTTAGGGGGGTGCTAAGAGGCATGGGGGCTGGCGGGGGGCACTAAGAGGCGGCAGGGGGGTGCAAGGCACCGGCCCCACAGGGTCACCCATTGACTGTTGCACTGCTCCGGAGCCGGCACCTCGAATGCCCCCCTGCCACCTTTTAGTGTCCCCAAGGTGGCCAGCAGAAGGGCACTAAGGGGTGGCAGAGGGGCATTTGAGGTGCTGGCTGTTGCACTGCTCTGGAGCCGGCGCCTTGAATACAACAGCGGTGGCATGTTACGTGCCATCATGGCCGCATTTGACGTGCCACTCCCTGCCCACCTCTTAGCATCCCCAAGGGGGCTGGCAGAGGGACGCTAAGAGGTGGCAGGGGGCGTTCAAGGCACTGGCTCCGGAGCGGTGCAAAAGCCAATGGATGAGCCTGCAGGGCTGGCGCCTCGAACACCTCCCTGCCGCCTCTTAGCATCCCCAAGGGGCCTGGCAGAGGGGCGCTAAGAGGCAACAGGGGGACGTTTGAGGCGCTGGCCCTGCAGGCCCATTGACTGTTGTACCACACTGGAGTCGGCACCTCGAATGCAGCAGCACGTTGGGAAAAGCTGCCACCACCGCTTTCCCAAAGTGTCACTGCTGTCGCATTCTGTTCATTCGCCCATCCATCCATCCAAAAGGTCTGTCTGCCTGCCTTCCTGCCTACCTACCTATCTGCCTGCCTTTCTGTCTACCTACCTACCTACCAACCTACCAATATAGATCTATCTATCTATATCTATCTATCATCTATCTATCTATCTATCTATCTATCTATCTATCTATCTATCTATCTATCATCTATCATCTATCTATCTATCTATCTATCTATCTATCTATCTATCTATCTATCTATCTATCTATCTATCTATCTATCCATCCATCCATCCATCCATCCATCCACCCAAAAGGTCTGTCTGTCTTCCTGCCTGCTTGCCTACCCACCTGCCTGCCTACCTACCTACCTACCTATTTATCTACCAATATATCTACCTACCTACCTACCTACCTACCTACCTACCTACCTACCTGTCTCTCTATCTATCCAGCCATCCATGTTCGAAGTGACGGCCCCGCAGGCACATCGGGAAAGTAGAGCAAAGCCAATCTGTGAGGGAGGGAGGGGGAGAGAGAGAGAGAGAGCTGATGCATCAGATTGAAATGAGGCCTAATTTAGACTGAGGCCCTTTTCCACATTGAAACGTCTTTGGCTTCTATTAAAGGTTTTGTAGATGAAACATAGTCAAGACTATCAGGAACATCTCACATTTTCTTGAGGCTTTAAACAGGATCCATTGGACCAGATCTCCATCATAAAAAATTACTTTTCCCCAATGTATTACAGTGCCAATTCTGAAGAAGGCAAAACCAAAATATACTGGTAAATTACAAGAATACACACACACACACTCCCTTCTAACCCTGCTGGAGCAGGTGATTGGACTAGAATATCTCATTATCTTTCTTCTCCTTCTCTCTCTTTATTTCTTTTTCTTTCTGTCCCTTCCTTCCATCTCCCCCTTTCTTTGTCTGTCCCTTTTTTCTTTCCCCTTTTTGTTTTCTTCCTTCTCTCTCTCTCTTTCTTTTCTCTATCTCTCTTTCCCTCTCTCAGGCTCACCCCATTGACTTGGTGCACTGCTCCGCTTGGACTTGCTTCGGTAGGTCCCTCCGATGCAGCGGGCTCAATGGGCTGGACCTGCAGGGCTGGCACCTAGAACGCAGCAGTGGCAGCACATTTGAAAAGTAGAGCAAAGCCAGAGGTCAGTAATTTTTGCTGCAAAGAATCACAAAAGCTTCTATGTTGTGCACAAGAAGGGACACACATGACATTGCAATTCAGCAAAATAAAATAAATACAAATAAAAATCAACAAGAATTGGCAAAGCATCTCTGATTAGATTCTATTCACTACTAGAATCTAATCAGAGATGCTTTGCCGATTCTAGTCCAATGACCTGCTCCAGCAGGGTTGGAAGGGAGTGTGTGTGTGTATATGTGTGCATGGCTGTCAAAACTCCAAAAACAGGTCAAGTAGCTCTGGGAAGGCCAGTCATAAATTAGAACACTTGCTAAACAACTGGCCATTAAGTGAGGACCACTTGTATTTGGTTTGCCAGTCACCTGGCCACACCCACCCAGTCACATGATTACCAAACCACATCTATCCAGTAACGTGACCAGCAAGCCATGCCCACCCAGTTGTGTGATCAGCAAGCCACACCCTCAAATTAGGCAACGCCCCCAGAAATTTGAATCCGAACCCTGCGTGGGGGGGCACTGAGGATGAGTTTGTAGCACCAAGGGGGCGGTGGACTGAAAAAGTTTGGGAACCACTTCTAGAATATGATTCTTTTTTCTATAATTATTCTCTCTAATCATCAAAACCATAGATCACAGGTTCATTTTTAATCAAAAATCCATAAGGATTTTCCACTATAAATATATAGACATCTTTTCTAACCAAAGAAGCCATCAGTATGTATTAATATTGAAATATAAGCTTATACAGCCACATAAAATTGTAACCACATAAAAATATACTAATAAGACATAAGGCAGAATTCTGTATTCATAATAGACTGGGTAGACTGTCTAGTTCATGCTGAGATCTGTCATTCATTCAGTTTAGTATGTGCCAGCTTTAGTTGTTAGTTAGTTATATTTGCTTATTTACTTATAGACTACATTTGCCCACTTTTTAAGGCCGTGAAGTAAAAGCAAAATTTGAAATAATTATCCAACAGCCAATGTTCTTTAGGTGTTTCACAAAATAATAGTAATACTAGAATCAAGCAAAACATTGTAGATTCTTAGAAGTATTTCAGCAACATTCTTTCTAAGAAATTAGTCTATTTTTTATGGTTCTATCTTTATTATCTTATCAAAGGCTTGCTTATCTTACCTTAAACAAATAACTCTACTTGAGTTTTCAATTGGAGCTATGTTCCAACTTAATTATGCTTGCCAATAAGATTACCAAGCCTTGCACATTCTTACACCAGTGTTCAATTTGTATTATAACATGGTATTTTATTTATTAATTTGTAGAGTAGGTAGATACTATATCAACTTTAAACCATTTTTTTGTCGGGAACACAATGATATGTACATATTATATCAGACCTCCAACTGTCCTATTCTCTTGAAAGCATACTTCCAAGAATTGAATGTTTTTTTTTAAATCAGATGCAACACAATACTTGAGATGTTAAATATTTATTAATAAACAACATGGTTACAGAGATAAAATCTATTGTCAGATCAGGATTTCTTTTATTGTGTAAGAAAACCTGGAAGATAACTGCAACTTTTAAAAAAATCACAATGCAGCAATTAATGAGATTATTTTTAATCGCAAGATAGTCCATCAGCAGGGTTAAGTTAACATCCTCCCAATATAAAATCAACATAGCATGATATTAATTTGAACAATTAATATTGGAGTAAAATGGATCAAGCATGCATGAATATATGAGAATTAAGGAGATAACCGGATAAATACTTCACACTAACAACGAGATTCTGAAACATTTAAAAACCGAAATTGACATAAGTATTAATGTAATTATACAGAAAGAAGAACAACAGATTTATTACTCTGAATGAAAACTTGAAAATAATTTTTTAAGGAAGAAACTAATTAAGATTGTGGTCTATTGAAAAATATATTTTTTTTCTGCTTGCTTTATAATGTCTTAAAATGGATGCAGATTTTATCACACTACCTTCTTCACACAAGTCTAGCTGCCCTTTTAAATCTTATGTCAAAAAAAATTCCAAGTACAAGAATGTCATTACTATATTACTCAAATTAGAATATCTCACTTCATTTGCTTACATTGTGTAATTTAATTTTCTACAATATTAAATATTTAAGTAAATAAAATTAAGCACCTTTTACATGTCCAATATATTAAAATTTCATCCATTCCAAATATGAAAGTTTTTATTTTGTATTCAGAACACAGATTGTTCAGGATACTCTTTGTGGTTAAGTAAGTGCAGTTTGAGAGTTCCTATCAAGACGAATTCAAACTTACCCTGTTGATTTAGTGAAATCAATATAATTGAGTTATGACTAACTTAATTTTCAGATTAGAGTGAGACTTGTTCAACTGAATAAAATCAAGGTGCAGCCCAATGAGTTTGATATGTTAGAATTATTCCATCCAAATAATCCCATTTTAAAAGAAATGCAATATTCTCACTGCAGTCCAAAGAGTTTAAAGTGGAAATCATTTTAAATAATTTAAATCATTCCATCCATAATATAATGCAAGTGCTCAGATTCGAAAATTGCACCAACTTAGTGTAGAATTTGATACTTATAAATCATTGAATATTGATTTTATAGTGGAGTGCTACTGTTACATCTTTGCTTCTATTCATGCATTCCTAAGTATGTTTAGTTCAAAATATATTGTTTATTTTCAGAAAGTAAAAATGTTAGTATGAAATAGCCCTGAAACAACATAGCAAGGTTGATGAAATTTTGGAAAAAAGAATAGCACACTACTGCATGTATACCACAGAAAAATAATAATAAAATGAAGCAGGTATCTGCCAATACTGCATATTACTATGTATTATTTGCTGGACTGGTTTTGAAGTTAGGATTCAAAGTTGTGTTCTCCACTGAGCCGAAGGGAGAATCCAGGATGGATAGTCTCTAGTCTCATAGCTCTGCAGACTGAGTTGAAAAACTGAGGACACCCCGCTCCAGTAACAAATTTCAAATAATTCATAAGAATTGTATATCTAATCTGCTTTTGCTCCACCTTTTTAAATACGTGCTTTTCAGAAATGGAATTGATGCTAGCTAAACTATGATCAGGAAGATAGGAAGCATGAAGTCACCTTCTGTAATAAAGAAGCAAAATTTAGGGTAGAAAATGCATAAGAAATTGCATTTACTCTCAATGTATATGTGCAATTGGAGGAAATGCTACTTTCCAATGGCTTCAGAAGAACTGAATTTTTTCTCTGCTTGTTGCATGCAAGCACCAGGTTGTTGATAGTGACATACGAGTCAGGGGGATGGGTTCTCTCTGCAGCAAACATAGGAATATCCCTATGTATTCTAGATTTCAAAAAGTATTGGCTAAAAGGACAAGCATAAAAAGGAAAGACATTTAGATCTTGGCATGCTATATTGTATGATCTCTGAGCATAGGATCAAGCTTGCATTACCACTTTATAGAGCCTGATATATTTTTTTTTGCAAAATTGTGCTGTTTTAGGTTTTTCATTCAGCTTCTCAGTTTAAACAATTATTTAATAGCATTCATTTTAGATAATGTCTGGAATAGTTATTACAGATTGGAATAACCGCTACAAACTCAATCACAAGTAATTGGCAACAATATCAAATGTAGGAATATCGGTAAATGAGTGGATATAAAGTACATCTAATAAATGCTACAATGACTAAAATATTACAAATTGATTTAGTATTGGAACATTGAACTATTTCTAAATTTCAAGTGAACTAATTTTTCAAATTTGCAGTTTTGTACATTTAAATATGACAACTAGTTACTTCCACGCGTAGATCTCCCAAATGAGCCTCACTGAACATACAAACATCTTAAGTGCTGCTTGCAGATTCATAGTCTGGTTAAGAAAGTAGTCATGCCTTTTAAGGTTTTATTTTTCATAGTGGTCCCAATAATATGAAATGCTCCAACATCAATTTATTTGAATTTTAAATTATTGTACCCAAATGCGTATCTCAAATGTCCTACTTCAAGATTTCTGAATTTCAGAAAACTGAGAATCATTTCTCCAATTTCTAATCCAACTCCAATTTCATATTGTAATGTCTCATAATTTTAAGATCAAGTCAAAATTCCAGTTTTTCATGTTTTAGAATTAATTTTTCCTTTTCAAATTTTGTATTTGCAAATAAGTTTCAAGTATTTGTATATTATGTGGAGATATATTTTCACATTTTAATTTTAGATAAACTTGCATACTCAAAAACAAAGCAGCTACTTATAATTGCAACATGGACAGGCAACCTATGACCTTGATCCACATGTGCATATGTGTGTGCGGCCTGCGGGCCCTTAAGAGATTATAGAGACATGGATTTTCCATTACTGTACTTTATAGCCAGTAAAGTAGTTGGAACATATTTGTTTGAAACTGAATTTGTGCATGAGTTTTTCAATTCTCAGATAACTTTTCTCCTTTTTGATGCCCACAAATTACATACATTAGAAGTTGATATTAAAATCCTGATTATTCAGAGCACAGAGCTGGACCATTTGAAATTTAGGAATATGAGCAGAGGCAGCATATATGGCCTTGTACCACAATGTTTTAAACATTTGTTTTGCAAAACCTGAAGGGCTAATAGGGTATTATGGTGATGATGTAACATATTAACAATTATTTGCATTAGTTAGGTTCTTTTTACCACTATAAATATTTTAAAAGAATGACCCTTATATAGTTCTTCATTTATGTCTGTTCATTTAATGATAGTTCAAAGGTATGACAGTCTTTGAAAAAATGATTTATGTCCAATGTTTACACTTATGACTATCGTATCTCCTCTGCAGTCACATAACTTCACTTTAGGCATTTGGCAGCTAGCTCACATTTATAACAAGTTGCTGCATCTTGCAGTCTTGTGATTTACATTTTTTTGCTGATTTCTGGCAAAAAAATTCCTATTAGAGAAGCTGGATTTTTTTAACAACCAAGTAATTTTTTCATGACTGACTGCCATAAAAACTGACAGAATAGGCTCTGATATGATACTTTCCATTGTTAGTACAATGTATGCAATTGGAGTTCTGCATCTCTGTGATGAAGCTAAATTACTGGAGAAATGCATATCAGAGGAAGCCAGAATTTCTGACAAATAAATTTTATTGTAAATGAGCTGCTTGATTGGTTCTGCTCGACTCCTATAGCCAGTGGATCTATCTAAATAAAATGCCATAAGATCTCTTAATATTTTATCATTATATCATTTAAAATCTGTCTTGTTTTCTCATAAATTGAGCTTGGAAAGCACTGTTTCTGACTCTATAGAATAAATTTCCTCATTCCATTTATAAAAAAAAACTAAGCAAACAGTGAAATTCATAGCTGAATAGAATACAAAAATGATGTAAATTAAAGAAAATATATTACAAAAGTCTAAGTTCAGATTATCTATGAAATGACTATCTCAAGGTTCCAAATTTCTCAGGTTAAAGCATGTGCTTAACACTGCACTCCTCCTGTACTTGTTGTATATGCCATTTTTAGAATCTAAAATAAAGTGTTGCAAATGTGGAAAAAGAGAAGTAAATCCCCTGCTTTGCCATTTCATGATGAAAACGATTTGATGAAATTGTTGCAATGCTGTATCAATGTAGGACTCATGGAATTTTTAGAATGAGCTGGTTGTTTCAGATGATGATCTGGTAGTCTTCAATTTAGGATCAGATAAACACTAATGCACGACACTCTCTTAATGTCCTGATTCAAACTAAGTAATCTATTTGCTTTCTCCAAATATTAAGGCTGAGACAATTGACCTGAGCTGTGTTCCATAGAAATTGTTTGGGGTAATGCAGTATTTTTGTGTATTGTTTGAAATCAATGGATTTATCATCCATATTTATAAATTGTAACAAATATTTTGTAATAAAAGTATTCAACGCTATATGCCAACATCATTCCTTGGTTTGCAGGATGCAAAATGTTGAAGCTTACACAAAAAGTCAGGGTCCAGACAGTATTTTTTAGAATATCATGCATGATACTAAAATAAAATTAATTTAATAAACAAAAGGTTGTGAATTTTATTCCAAAATGCTGTTTTTGTTTATTTCTGATGCTGGCCAAGTCTGCTAATGAACATATTACAATATAAACCAAAATACTGGAAAACATGTAACCATTTACTACAAGACAAATAATCACCCAATTCTAGATTTAAAGCAAGGTCATATATTTTCAAATGTTTATCTAAGGCAGATGGTCATCTTAAAAAAAAAAAGATATTAAACAAACTGTTTAGAAGAGGTAGAAAATACCAAAATATTGTATTAGAAAAACATTTGTCTTTTAACACAATTACTTTGCAAATTGTTAAAATGAAGGATTTTTATATTGTTTTAATTACTTTTTAAAGTGGAAAGTCTACAGAGTGAAACTAAAAAGTTCTGTCAGTACTTAGCTCAGATTATTTCATTTGGTCAAATTTACCCATGTTCTAGATTAGATAAGAGGAACCTTTGAAAGATCAGGGTTATATATTTCATCTCCTGAGCTTCTGGGAAGTCACAGGAGTCTGCCTAGTAACATAATGAGACCATCAAGGAATAGGATTGAACGGAGGAGGTATTTTTCTATATTTGTAGAGTTTTAAGACTTTGTTTCAGGTAGGTGTGTGTGTGTGTGTGTGTGTGTGTGTGTGTAGAAAGTACTGAATCACTCAAGCAGCCATGCTTTTTTCCAGACTTATATGGCTGTATCCATATGAAGTAAAATGTCTGTGCGTCTATGCACATATGAAGGCAGCTTGAAGCAACTTCCCAGGCACAGAAGCCGAGAAGAAGAAAAAATCATGATTACTCTAAAGAAGTGCTTTGTATGCTTTTTAAAGTATCTCTTTCAAAGGAGTTGCAGCAGCTTCCTATACAGCATTATCCATATACATCCTTTGGTACACAATTTTCTTGGAATCTCTTCTGTTCTACTAAACTCTTCAATTCTTCAACAGTTTTCAGTTTATTTCACCAAGTCATAAGAGAACTTCCCAAAGTTTTTAATCTGTTTTATAAGGCAGTAGAATTACCAATACTACTACCACTTAGATTATTTCTTGGAATATTTTTTTTCATTAGATACAATATAAAGGTACTGAATCTGTTGAAAAATAGTCCAGTCAAAAGAACAGATATAATAAATAAACAGCAGCTTTGGTATTGCCCTGCTGAGGGATCAATGTCAGCTATTTGCTTGTATTTTGTGTGGCCAAATGCTGCTGACTCAATATTTGTCACACAATTTTATATAAGGCATTAAATCTTACTTGCATCATCCTTTGGAAAAATAGTGTTAATCTCTCTTTTGTCTCCATTTAAAAATAACATTCAGTAATCATCGATTTATATATAAAGAAAATTAGTTTTTGTAAATTTGAAAATATATTAATTTTGAAATAGAAGAGAAATACATTGAAGTATATATGCATGCCGAAGTCTTAAGTAATAGTCTATAAGATCAAAATTATATGCAGCATTTCCTTCCTTATAAACAGAAAAGGATTGTTAAAGGTCCTCTTCACTTGATTCTTTTTCACCACAACACAGGATTATCCAGCATGGAAAATCCAGGGTTTTTTCTAAGTTCCAGGTAAGTTCCATTGCTTACCCAAGAGTCATCTGCAGATTTCCTGTAAAATAGTAAAGAAACAATTTTGTTTGTGGCTGATACATCTGCTTTTATTTTCCTATCTAATAGACAGAGGTAATGGAGTGTCTAGCTAGACTACTGGAGATACTGAACTTTTCATCATTTTTAATGCCCTTCATTCTACTTTAACCTCTTCTTAGAACTGTCATACAGTGGAAAAGACTTAAAAGTATTTTGTATTTGTACAAATTTGATATAAAATTTGTATTAAAATAATAAAACTCCACATGAATTTCTGAACAGAGAGTGGAACAAAGTATTTTTTTCCAATACATGAATTTCTCCCCTTTACTCCTTATAGATAGTCCTTGACTTGCAACAGTTCATTTAGTGAACTGTCATTTAGTGATGTTTTGAAGGTACAATGGCACTGAAAAAAGTGATTTACGACTATTTTTCACATGACCATTGGAGCATTCACATGGTCACATGATCAAAATTCAGATGCTTGGCAACTGATTCATATTTATGATGGTTGCTATGTCTCAGAATCATGTGACCATCTTTTGCAACCTGATAGCAAAGTCAATGGGGAAGTCAGATTCACTTAACAATCATGTTATTAACTTAACAACTGCGGTGATTCACTTAACAACTGTGGCAAAGAAAGGTCATAAAATGGGGTAAAATTCACTTAACATCTATGTTGCTTAGCAACAGACATTTGGGCTCAATTTTGGTAATAAGTTAAGAACTATCTGAATTTTATACTGTTTCTGACATACTTCTGTTTGAAATTTTGTCATTTTATTATGAGATAAAACAATATTTATTTGATTTCTACAGGCTGTTCTAACCAGAAAACATCAATAAAGAAGTCCTCACCATAAAACATTATGAGAAATGAGCAATTTTTATTTTATTTATCTGTTACTCAATAACAAAAATCCAACATGACTAACCTGTCATGTTATAAATTACCTGAAAAATCTAGGATGATGTTCTATATTGCTTTCTTCTAGAACTTTCCTCCGTGCTCTCTGCAGCTCTTCAATTCTTTGTTTTTGTATTTCTGCACCTTCAATATTTCCTTCTTCTAAGAACCTATTATAAAGCAATATTACATGAAGAAAACAATATTGATATATACTAAAGTTGTGTAATTCTCATATTGTCTTGCTTTGGTCTGTGTATACATTGGGCACAAATGGCTATGAGAAAATTCAGTAGAATGATTCTAGAAGTGAAGAGTAATTAAAACAATAACTGCAAATTTTTTTGAGACAGGTAAAATCATCAGTGCTTTTTCCACCATTAGAATGAAATATCTTTTCTTTGAAGGAGCAAAACGTCTTGACAATAACATCTTTCTGTATTTTGTTTATACAGTAGTTTTTGTTTAAAAAAATTACCTTTGATCTGGCCTAAATCGGGTATCAGTAGGTGGCAACAGTGATCTACTGATGGGCTCGAATTCATTTAATTCTAATGCAAACTGTGTGAAACCATACCATTGTTCATAGTCTTTAGGCATTGGATCTGAAAAGAAAAATATAATAAATTCTTAGGTAAAAATTATACCTTTTCCCATTAAAATATTATAGTCTTAGTTTTTTAAAAAAAAACTTATATAACAAACGCCAAAGGGTTTTTTTGTGTTTGTGTTGGTACCTCAGCTTTCAAATTCTAAAATTCTATGTCTGAAATTAGTTGCAATAATTCTAAAATTGTCTTACTCTCACCAACAGTTAAAACAGCAACATAAATTTTATATGCACTTTTATGCTTTTGATGTACTCCCTTTTAAAAATAGTGACACTATTTTTTCATATTTAAGATTTCTTGAATTTGTGTAAGGTTTAATGATAATATAAATGTAAAAATATTCAGTAATATTGTTTTAATGTCTTAATGCCATTGTAGTGTTACTTATGTACTGATTTTTTTTCCTTTGACACTTGTACACCGAAGACACTTGTGAAAATTGAATGTCATGTAGGTCAGTCATAATTTTGAGTGTGCACAAAATGGAGTCTTGTGTGAATATCTGGCTGCCATATATACACATGAAAAACCTGGCATGAATTGTCAATACAGTAAAACAAATAAATGACAATGTATATAATCCAAGACCATTTGTATAGCTGAACATCCAAATCTATTAAGTATACTGTACACAGGCTGGATTCATACAACATTGAGAACAAAAAATCCTATTTCCTATGATAATGTTTTATAAAGTTGGATATGGATAATATTAGTGTTCTTTCCTTTATGAAATTAACATTTATAAAATATATCATTCTAAGAAAATGAACCAATCAATTCTAATCTTGTTCCATTTAAACAGTTTTTACTAATTAGTAAAATTTTCAATAAAACTAACAGTGCACTATATTATAAAGTACTACAGAGAAATTTGCTAAAATGAAATATTAGATTAGGAACAATAATAGATTATGGAGAAAGAAATCAATAGTTGTACCAATAGTAACAAGAGCCTTGGAGCAATACCCAAAGGGCTGCCTAGATACATGGAAATTTTAAACTTATTAGACCTGAACATCCTGATTTTGCAATAATAAAGATGAAAAAAGATGTAATGAAATAACTTGTAATACCAATAGAAATGGTAGAGAAAAGAGCAAGGAAAAGGAAGCATTGGTCAGCACCAAGTGAAGATGAACTGCAGGGCTTTTGGTTGAAGGACCTGACTGGTCTATACCTTCTTGTTGCAGTTAACAACATAGTGCAAGGAGTGGTTAACATCTAGCAAAACTTTTTAGTATTTATTTGATTTGTCAATCGCTTACCAGATACAGGTATAAGAATAAATATAGTTTTGAATACATGAGATAGATACTTATAAGAAAAATAAAAAACAATAGGAGAGGGATGGTAGGCACGATTAATACACTTATGCACCGCCCCCTACAGGCCTCTTAGGAAGGGGGTAAGGTCAATAGTAGACAGTCTAAGGTTAAAGTTTTTGGGGTTTGGGGAAGAAACCACAGTCAGGTAGAGTATTCCAAACATTGACCATTCTGTTGCTGAAGTTGTATTTTCTGCAGTCAAGTTTGGTGTGGTTAACCTTGAGTTTGTATCTGTTGTGTGCTCTTGTATTGTTATGATTGAAGCTGAAGTATTCATTTGCAAGTAGGACATTGCAATGTATGATTTTATATACTATATTTAGATCGGACCGGAGGCGGCATAGTTCTAGGTTTTCTAGGTCTAGAGTTTCAAGTCTGGTGGCATAAGGTATTCTGCAATGAGGAGAGGAGAGGAGAACTCTTCTTGTGAAATATTTCTGGATTTTTTCAATTGTATTAATATCAGATACATGATATGGGTTCCAGACTGATGAGCTGTATTCGAGTATAGGTCTAGCAAATGTTTTGTATGTTCTAGTTAGTAGTGTGATATTACCAGAGAAGAAGCTACATAAGATTAGATTAACAACTCTTAATGCCTTTTTGGCTATGTAGTTACAGTGGGCTCTAGCACTTAGGTCATTAGAGATGAGTACTCCAAGGTCCTTGACAAAGTTTGGATCCTCAACAAAGTCTTGACTATTTAGCTTGTATTTTATTTTTTGATTTTTTCTGCCAATATGTAAGACAGAGCATTTATTTGTTGAGATTTGAAGTTGCCATTTGATTGACCATTCTGATACATAGTCAAGGTCTTTTTGGAGGGGAGTAGTATTGTCTGTGGTATTGAATAGCTTTACATCATCAGCGAAGAGAACGCAGTTGCTCTTGATATGATCACAGAGGTCATTTATGTAGAGTATGAAGAGAGTTGGTCCTAAAACACTGCCTTGGGGGACACCACTGTTGACAGGTACATAATTTGATAGGACGCTCCCAATTTTGACCATTTGTTGTCTGACAGGAATGCCTCTGTCCAGTTATGTAGGTGTCCATAAGATTTTAGTTTTAGTAGTAGTTTGTTGTATACCACTGAATCAAAGGCTTTAAAGAAGTCTATGTAGATTGCGTCTATTGCTTTGCCCTGATCGAGTTGTGTAGTCCATATGTTTTTGCAGTGTAAGAGTTGCAGATTACAGGATAGTTTTTTTCTGAAACCAAATTGTTTATTAGAGAGTAGGTTGTTTGTCTCTAAGTGGAGGATAATGGCTTGGTTAATAATTGATTCCATGACTTTACAGGTGATGCAGCATAACAATGTCTTCTGTAAAATCGATATTTATTAGATCATTGTAGTTGCCTGTGGTTTGACTGGGAAGTACTGGGCTTGATCCATTGCTGTTTACAAATACTTACCTGATTAACAGCAAAAGGAACAGCACCAGGCAACTACAGGCCAATTATCTCTTAACAACTTTCAAATTACTAACTGGTATGGTAACTGATGCAGTCCAACAGCATCTAGTTGAAAATAAGCTCTTTACACCCCAGCAGAAAGGAAACCACCCAACTATCAGAGGAATAAAAGATGAACTCCTAACTGATAAGATGATTCTGGAAAAGTTCAAGAGAAGGAAGACCAACTTGAATGTAGCATGGATTGACTATAAAAATGCACTTGATTCTCTTGCCGCATGATTGGATAATCAAATGTCTAGAAATAACAGGAGTCAGTAAAACATCAGAAGCTTGTGCACAGATCAGTGGCTCAATGGAAGACATGGTTGCAGGTCAATGGGGAGAGACTAGGAGATTAATATTAAGAGAGGAATATTTCAAGGAGATTCACTATCACTATTATTGTTTATCATTGCACTGACTTCTCTGTCAACAATACTGAATAATTCATGGCAATCAAAACTTTATGGAAAAACATTTGAAATAGAGTTGCTGCTCAATGTTATTCATATTGCAATGGAGTTTGGACTGGACAAATGCACCATGCCCACTAGCAAGTGTGGAAGAATAGTGAAAATGGAAAGAATCAATATGCCAGACAGAAATAACATCAAGAGACTGGATGAAGAAGATCACTACAAATACTGGGCATCCTTCAAGTTGACAGCATCAAGCACATCAAAGTCAAGAAAAAAAATACAAGTGAATACATCAAGGGAGTGAAAAAGATCTTAAAGTTCAAACTCGGTGAAATATGATCAAAGCAATCAACACCTGGGCAATTCCAGTTATTAGATACACAGCTGGAATAGTGGACACAAACTGAACTTGGATAGGAAGACCAGAAAAATAATGACAATGAATCATGCCCTTCATCCTTGCAGTAACATTGTCAGACTCTACCTACCAAAGAAAAGAGGTGGACATGGAAAATTGCAAGTACAACTGACACGTTTGAAGAAGAAAAAAGTGCATTGGAAGAAAATACAAAAGACAGTGAAGAAGATGCGCTGAAGCTAGAATACCAGGAAGGCTTGCTGACTATATGAGAGACCACTGGACACAAAAAAGATCAAATGAAAAATAGAATGGGGACATGGGAAGACAAAGCATTTCATGGCCAATACATTAAAAACAGTAGGGAAAACTGATAATAAGAGCTGGCAATGGCCAAGAGTAAGAAAGTTGAAGAAAGCGACAGAGGGGCTAATTCTTGCTGCACAAGACCAAGCCTTAAGAACAAATGCATACAAAGCCAAAATTGAGAAGACAGCATCAGATAGCAAATTCTATCTCTGCTAAGAAGCTGAAGAAACAGACTGACTACAAGCAACAGCATGACATATAATAACAATAGTGCACTGGAAAATCAGCAAGAAATATAATTTGCCTGCAAGCGAGAACTGTTGGGACCATAAAATAGAGAAAATCATAGAAAATGAATAAACTAATTGCTTTGGGACTTTAGAATTCACACAGACACCTATCACATAACACCCCAGACTTAACAATTGTCAGTAAGACAAAAAAGTCTGGCTAATGGACATGGCAGTATCTAGAGACAGCAGAATAGAAGAAAAAGAACAGGAGGATATAAAAAAATACAAAGATCTGCAACACAAATAGAATGACTATGGCAAAGGCAAGCAAGTGTAGTACCAGTAGGTGCCTTGGGTGCAATCCCAAAACAACTGAAGCACCACTTGAACACCACTGGCTTTCACAAATTCACTATCAGTCAATTGCAAAAGGTGTCTTTATTTTGATCAGCTTATGTCCTGCAACGATATAGGTAACACCATCAAACATCCCCATCTGCCTATCCCAGGTCCTTGGAAATGACTAATTAGATAAACAAAAACGCCAAATTCAGCTGAACTTCTGACAGTGCAACAATCTATAATAAATAACAACAATATATCAAACTTAAAAATTAAATGGCTCATCAGTCACTAACTTGCTCTCCAAATGCAATTTGGTGAAGATGGTGTTCCGCAATAAATATTTTCATGCCATTTTCCAAAAAGCCGGTGTACTACTTTTCCATTTTTGTCCAAAACATTGCCTTCAATATCATGAACACTGCGATTCCAATATTTAGTCTGGAGAAAAGTTAGCAAAATCTGTATCATGTTAAAAGTTCAAAACAAAATAAAAGGAAGGTAAAAAACTAAATAAGTCCCAATTACCTTTACAAAAGTAAGTTTGCAGTGACAGCTATCATCATTCAGATTCTTGATTATAATCTCTCCATAGTGTTCTATCCATCGTTGCCCATTTAAAATATTATGAATGCAAGATGTTACTTTATTCCATTCATAATGGTCCTTAAACCTGGAGTTAATAAAGAATTATTAGTGCATCATGAAAGAAAAAGATAGCCAATAAAGTATTTTTCTAAAATACTCAAAATATTGGGATTTGATCTTTTCAGAGAAACTGAGATAATGCTTGCTTGACATATTCTCAACCATATGGTGCTTTATAGCATTATGGCTTAGCATATAATACTGTATCTAACCACTATGTTTTATAAAATACATGTTTATCACTTAGACAGTATAAAGTCATTCAGTATTAGTTTATTCAATAAACAAGCAAACAAACAAATGGTTACACAGATTATGGCTTTGCACAATGTGACCAACCATTCAATATTCCTGAGAGAAAAATACTGACTTCCTAAATACTGACTTGCTGAACTAAAAAAGCAGCTAAATCAAAGTTCTTTAAAATACTTCTCTTTCACTAATTCTCCATAAAGCAATTATAATAAGGCTGTGCAATCAAGAATATAGGTTTTCAAGTAAATGCTAAATTGGAAAAAAACTTAAAATTTAAATGTCACAAAATTAGCTCACATTAACTGTTTAATAGAAAACAAGTCACAGAAAATATTATTTTATTAACATGAGAAAATCTATGTGGAAAATTCAATCCCTATAACTTATATTTTATTAAACCAAAGAAAGTGAACAAATGAGGCTTAAAAACAACTGAGTTGTAAAATGTGATCTTGCTAGCAATCCAACTGTCATGCTTGCTACTGGAGAACTTACCCTGGCAAAATTACATGTGTTGTGCCAATTGGTACTATTTCAATGGATTTTCCCCAGAATTTATTTTTCCATCTGATATCTGAAATTAAACAAAAATAATAAACAACAAAATTAAACAAATCCTTAATATTTGATGGCACTCTGTCTTTAGTTAAGCTTTTTTGATCAGTTTATAAGCCCTAAATTATCAAAATGATATCATAACATCCAACCTTTAAGGTTACAACAGTGCTGTTAAACATACAAAACCATAATAAGGTAACATCCAATTTTTATGTTTTCAGAAGAGCTGAACATAGATGTAACTATTATGGAAACATGATGGGATTCATCCTGTTGACAATAACATTTGTTTATTATGTTCTAAGCTGTATACTATTAAATTGAGTCACAGTATTTTACAATGCAAGTAAAAACTGAAAGTGCAAAATCCCATTCAAACTTACTATCAATAAAATAAGCAACATCACTAATAGGATTAAAAAATATAGAAATGACAACTAGGGCAAATGTGTTTACTTAGGTTGCTTCCCTAAACTAATCTGACTTCAAAGTAACATTGCTGAATACAGTGGAACCCCTTGGACATTCTCCTTGTGGAGGGTGGTGCATGACAGCAAATGTTATTTTCTCAGAAACTTCCATCACACTTCGAAAGGTTTCCATGCTGATCCCAAAACAGGTTCCACAGTTATAGGGGAAAACTGCATTCTAAATCTCAATAGAAAGTTGGGTTATTATTCAAATTATTATAATACCACTCAAACATCTTTCTCCTTTGTTCTTGCATTCCAAAAATTGATGATATAAATTAATGAGTTACCTTGCCAAAATATAAAGTTATCAGATTCAGCATGACATGCAGATATAGCTGGGTGATGACTGACCTAACAAGAAAGGAAGGTAAGGTTACAATTAAATTTACTTTCTGTTCTCATATTTATTTTTGAAATGGCTTCATGTTTCTTTGAAGAAAAGATACCCCACAAGAGGGAGCTATTAAAATAAAAACCAACTATTAATAAAGTAGTGCTAAAAAATTAAAACAAATAATGGAAATTAAAGTTTGATACATTTTCTTCTGAATAAAATAGGTAAGGATTCAGTGAAATGATAGAAGAAAAAGGGCCATGGAAACAAAAGAAGACTATAATGAATTTTGATTTGACTTACTAGAAACCATGTTTGAATCCTTTATATAAAAGTATATATTAGGTGAATTGTGAATTAAAAAGATCTGTATTAAATAAAATTCAAGCTGTAGGAAAATGTAAGTTCGGAAAATAAAACAAATGAAAAAATACAGCTAAGATTTATACTCAAATATTCTAAGATTTGTATAAAACCATGTTACAAAGTGCTGGATAAGTCATGGACTTTGGGAAAAAGGGTTTATTTTTTGTTAAAGCAAATACATATTGTTCTCAAACTTATTTTTACAAACTTTTCCAGCAATAAGATTTTTCTAGTTCCTTGTATTCCTGACTTTTATGCAAACAATTTCCTCTTGGCAACTGAGTTTATGGACCCAGTTGAATATGTTGCATCCTTTATGTACAATCATTAAAATGCCAGAAAGTGTCTTCATAAAATTTCCAGGTTTTCATTTTTTTCTCTTTTCTAAGCAAATTTACTGATTATTTTTTTGTAAAAAATCGATATATACATGGGAATATAAACATCTAATTTCAAGAATGCTAAATAATTGTTTGAAGAAATATTAATATTGATATTAATATTGATATTGTAACAAACTTTAAATTTCAAGTCAGCAAATACTACAAAGATACATAAAAGTTAGCTCCGCATATCAGACAGACTTGAAGAGCAAGACTTCATGGATTTCATAAAGCATCTTCAATGCTATTCAGGGGTACAAACACATAATATTGAAAAATAGAGTCATTCATACAGTAAGCCATTTCAGATAAAATCTCTTCAAAATATTTCTTTCCCACCTTCCCCACATCTAGGGTAGGTTGCCTCTTGCACCAAAAAACCCATCAGTTTTACACTTCAAAATGTGCATTGTGAGACTTCATTCTCCAAATGGACTGAAATTACATGTTTTAAACCATTCTATGAAATGCTATAAAAAAGCCAAGGCTGGCTTGGCAATGAGTTCCAATGAACTTATCATTTTCTAAAGTTATATAGATGAAGACTGAATAGTGTTTTGGAACATGGTGAGACTTAAAGGCTGCTCCTGTCTATAAAGCAGCTCTGTCTCTTCCTCATGACTACTACATTCACATTCCTGCAACTTCCCACTTTTTCAGAATCAATTCCAAAATACACGGCACTCTTCAGTACAAATCTTCATAGGATAGTTCAGAATAACAACAATAAACATCAAACATCTGGAATGGAATTTTGTTTCTAAAAATAATTACTCAGAAACTAACAACCCTGTCATGTTAAAAAAATTAGAGCAATTAAAAATGTTCTAGATGTAAAAAAGCAATATGGCTGATAAAAAACAAGCCTGCTTGACTACAAAATTCTACTGTACATAGTTTCAAAACCATAAAGGACACTCTCCTCTCTCTGTTGGATTGTTTTACATAGTAGGATACCTGGAGGGCAAATCTCATATGAAATATTTAGCATTTAAGCAGCTTGCTATGGGATGGGAATAATATTTCCTGTTAGGAAAAATATGTTCATGTAAGAGCTACATATAGAGTGTGTCCTACTAGCAACTCTTAAGGTTGTAGAAACTAGAGAAACTTTGTTCTCATTATAACTCAGATAGGGAAGGGGGAAAAGAGCAAATCCCAAAATATCTTTGCTTTTTGGTTTTGCTTTGTTTGGCTGTAAAAAGCAAAAAACTTTTGGAGAATATAACAAACCAGAATTAGTAACGTTTTCACTTCTTCCAACTTTCCTCAAAATTCTCTCTCTGTCTTGCTGTCTTCATAACTCTCTTGACCCACAACAATAATTTCATGAACTGCAGACTCTCTACTGAGTCAAAAAATGCTATGCTTCATTTTTATATAATTAACATTGGCTCTCCAACAGATACTACAAACTGGCAAGACTTTGAGGGCCAAGATTTTGTCTATCCTATTGTGTAACTACACTATGTTATGGTTTTTGCAAGTCTGAATTTAAGTTGTAGGAATATGAAGGGAAATGAGAAAATAAAAATGGTAGTTGTTCAATATAGGTTATCCAAGAAAGCATGTAACTACATTATTAGAAGTTTTTCCAAACTGTGTCTTGATAAAATTGCATTACCTGTTCAGAAAAAAATTGGAAACCCTTATCTTCACAGATACGTTCATAGGTTTCTCCAAGCACAGGATTGAATGGCTTGCTTCCAGCTCTGTAGTAGCTAGATGCATAGGCAGACACTGCAAAAGCAGCCACATAAACCTAAGAACACAATTGGTAACATTAAGTAGATTATGGAAAGGTATGCAGATTTTTCTTAATGTTGTTTAATTTTTTAAATGAGATTTTAATATCACATTGACATCCAAGGTCCATACCTCCTATAAGCTAATATGTTCTTGAATGCAGTTATGCTTTCACATTTTCCTTCTTTGAGTTGCATCTATGAGCAGTGATGAAATACTTCTTTTCCTAGCTGAAGGGGCAATAATTGCAATCTTTCTAAGAACATTATTTTCCCACATATGACCATTATTTTTATGGACATATGTGAAAAAAAAACTATAGGTAGGTTTTGTATGAACCAGCTTTCATGGAATAATATTTGACCAACTATTTTCATTGTTCTCAGTGTAATGAGAAGGATTGACAGGTAAGTATATTCAAGTCAGTCAAGATCCATTTTGAATTTTTATTTCTATTTGACTCTGAAATTCCAGCACATAGCTAAGTTTGATTTTAATAATCAAGCTGACTATTAAGTTTCTTTAAAAATTCAATAGAAATATGTGTATTGGTTTTCCATCACCTTCCTGAAGATGACCTTGGTCTTCATCTGTTGAGCCCAGAACAAGTATATTTGGAATAGGAATGTTATGGCACCTTGGTTGTTTGAAATGTTTTTATTTTTCTGTGTATTGCTGTTCTGTGTGCTATTATGAAAAGTATGTTATATAAGATGGGTGTCCAGTAAACAAATAAATAAAGTTGTAATATAATGTGTAATGTAATATAATTTAATATAAAGTAAGTAAATAATTTTCTCATTTTCAGCATAGCGTATTTCTCCTTACCATCCTTTCAAAGGAATTAGGTGTAAATGCTGCCTTATCCAGCAATTCACTATATTCCAGTTCCTCACATAGCTTCTGCAAAGTGTTCAAAGGTTCATTCAGCCCAACAGGCATGGACACCTTGGAGAGATCTTTTCCTATATTATTCCGTAGAATGTTCCAGAGGCTGATGTTACTTGTATTGGGGCACGGGGCTGGTAGACGTGTCCTCCGCCTTGAATGGCATTCCATAATACCATCTGGGACACAATCTTGAAGACAGATGTTAGGTTTAAGTTTGGCAATTTAATATTTTTCAGAATTCATTCTGTTTGGTTAACATTCTTTTTATATATTATATTGGTTCTGTAATTTCTTCCAAACTTCTCAGAATAGAAGATACAGTTACATATAGTTTTGAGAAGAATATTGTGCTGAACCGTGAAGATTTGATCGGGGACAACCCAACATTTAGTAACTCTGGGCTTCCTGGCTTCCAACAGAGATAGAGATAGAATCTGAGATAGAATCTGTTTTAGTCAGTCACTTTCATTCTCTTCCGGGTAACTTTCCAAAGAGTTCATGTAATTGGTGAGCAATACCAACTACGTATCTAATACATATAAGAATTCTCTTATTCATTTACATAGCTATCTATATACACAACCATCCCATTTGTGTATACCCCTCCCATGCAGATTACAACTATTTTTTTAAAGGGTCTTATTTACATAAATGGACCTTTTCTATTCCTTCCATATGATAATGTGAGTTTAAAGAGAAAAAAAGGGTGAGTTTAAAGAGAAAAAAAGCATAAAAAAACAAGATAATCTTTACCTCTATCCCTATAATTATGTTTAAATCTGTTTGCTAAAATCTGCATTTTATATTATATAAATCTTAACACATTTTATTTTAATTAGATTTTAGATTCCCAGACTGAAAACACAAAATATGGGTCATTAATAATAAAGTAGAATATCATCACTTGCCATTCCTACACAATGAGGATTCCTATAGGAAATTCCTAATAAAAAGTAAAGCATGTTTAAGGCTTATTTTTTGATAATTTTGGAGCATTTCCTTAGTTCTACACTTTCTTCATGAAAAAAATAAAATAAGAGCACCTCCAGTAGGCAGAACAAGATATCTGAATGGAAGAAACCTAGATTGTAGATAGCAAAAGTGGTGAGCTACTGCACATAACTTTAGGATCAGGCCTTTCCTATGCAGTTTCTGTTGGACATCATTTGAGAGAATAGGCTCAGTAAAATCACTTTTTAAAATATTTTGCCACAACTTGGTTATTTATACACTGCAAGATATGGGGAATGACTTGGATTCCATTCCTGCACAGGAATGGAAACTTTTTCCCCCAAGTCATAAATTATACAAAATGCAACATAGGGGAATGGTGTGTAAGAGAGAAAGAACATAGAACAGCTTTAAGACTTGTGGACTTGACAGCTTTAAGACTTGTGGACTTCTCCCAGAATTCCTCCTCCAGTCATCTTAGCTCACAAATTCTGGAAATTGAAGTCCACAAGTCTTAAACTTGCCAAGTTTGAAGACCCTCGATATAAAACATAATCAAAGGTAGAAGAGAAAACCAAAAGACTACACATTAAAATGTGAGTTATTCCTTCTTTGGATATCACTGTACATAGTATCAGAACTGCAGAAAGCAGTTATTTAAAATGAAAGCCTGAACTTAATCTGCATATTTCTAGGTTACTAATTATTGGTAGTTCAAAATTAAAAACAAATCAGAGAGCAGAAATAAATAAAGATGCCTACCAAGTGTTTGCCTTTCATTGTCTATGTCATTACTTAGGTTGTCTTCGGAAATATTATCACTTATATCACTGGCATATGAATCATCATCAGACACCTGGGGAGGAAGGAAACATTCTTTTATTTTGATAATGAAGCAGGAAAAAAATCCCTTTTCACATACTGCCACATTTGTGCAAAGGAAATAAAAATACATCAAGTTTGAAATGGATACTGCAACAATAAAATTCTTATATAAGCAACTGTTAGCCTGAAGAATGGACAAGACTAAAGTAAGCTTGAATATAATTTCCACATTATGGAAAATCCTGCTATATGGCCACTTCCAAATGGAAATAATATTCAAATTTGGGTTAATTAAATATTTCTTCCAGGCATGATATTCCCTTCTGAAAAAAAAATCGGGGCCGGCCAAAAGAGACCCCCCACCGCCCGCCCCGCCCGCCCTCCGCCCCGCCCGCCCTCCGCCCCGCCCATCCGCCCTCCGCTTGCGCTGCCCGCCGCTCGCCCCGCCTGCCCTCCGCCCCGCCCGGGCTCCGCTCGCGCCACCCGCCGCTCGTGCCGCCCGCCCGGGCGATTCCCCAAAAAATCGGAATTCCGATTTTAATCGGAATAATATCATGTCTGATTTCTTCCTAAGAAAAGCATAGCAATATCTTCACTTAAGCAGTACTTCTTGTATTCATTCTTTCAATCCCTTTCGCTTAAAAATACTTCAGAAAGTACCAGTAAGTAAGTTTTGTGTGCTGAAATAATGTGCATAGTGTCGCACTGAGATTGCAAAGATAATAAAGGTTACATGATTTTGAAACAAATCCAGTGTTTCTGAACTGCTTTCCAGACCTCGTTTTCTGAAGAACTGGCAGACAGCAGAACTTCCTGTGCATCAAAAAATTCAGTGAGTGAATCTGTTATTGATAGTCTGCTTTCGTTGGATATTTGGTGAACTAGACTCCTGTTTTGATGTTCAGAACTTTCCTGCAAAAAAAAGATTTAAAAACAGTCATGAGCAATAGTTTATTTATTATTAAAATAGATTTAAAAGAATGTCTGACTACAACTGATTCTGGGCCATTTACATAGTAAACTGTTAAAACAATGAAAAAGAGAATCAGAAAAGCCATATCAAACAGAATAAAATGTTTTACAAGAGCTCATACCCCAGTCTTCTCACAGCCTGGCTTTCAACACTATTTGGAACAACATATTGGGGTATCTGGGATGTGCTATCCCAGAGGTCAGGCACTACAGCAGAGAACATATATTCTTTAAGTACATGTGGCTATACAGGTAGCCTTTGACGTATGACCACAATTGGGCTTAATTTTTTTGTTCCTAAACAAAACAGTTATTGAGTTTTGCCACACTTGTTAAGTGTGGGGACATTGTAACTGCTGTAAATCTGCAAATGGTCATAAGTCACTTTTTAAAAATGTTGCAACTTTGAAAGTTCAATAAACAAATGGTTATAAGTCAAGGACTACCGGTATAAAAGCTTGCTTGATCAACCCTATTGAAGAATGCCTACTCAAATTACCTTAGGAAGGAAAACACGGAACCGTAAGAATTTTATATGTCTAACACTTTTCTTAAATACCTCACCTTCTAGTGGCAGTTAAAGCTGAATTTCAGAGTGGAAGTCAAGAACTCCTTAACTAACCCCCCGATACTAATAGTTACAGATTACAAACATGTCGGTAAATGTGTTGATTTTAATACAAAGATTATATATAATATTATATAATATTGCAATTATATAATGCTTCAATTATATAATAATTGCAGAAGCTTCCTATGTTTCTACTAAAATACTATTTTCTGAAATACAATGGTGCTTTTTCCTATATATAACACAGGAATGATGTAGATTTACCCACCCATGATGAAAGGGTGAGCAAACATTTAGCCTCAAAGTGATACTCCCAAGGGAAAGAGAAAAGGTATAGTGAGCTGGATAATGATGCATACAGAGCAGATTTGCAAATCTAGGAACTTCCATTGTCTGAGTCAGGAAAGGTAGATGGGTGTTTTACTTTGCTCGTAGAAACCATTCTAAGCCTTTTTAAGGAACTAACACTAGTTATGTGTTTTCACACAAAATGGAACAAATGATCTATCAACATCACTGCAAGCAGTGATGGATAGATAGAGGTTAAGGCAAAGAGGTAGCAAAATCCTGGTTGGATGGAGAGTCAAAAAGCCTATCTAGCAGCAAATTAGCAGCAAAACAAAACAGAATTGTGAAGTACAGTGCATTGTAAGAAGCTAACACATACAGTATAAAAGGACAGGGGCAGTAAAGAAACTGACAAGGTCAAAAAGAAATGCTGGATATAATGACCAATTATTTTCTGTCGTCTCATCTCAATCTTTGCATTGCCTTACAATGCCATTGCTACAATAGTTATCACTTGAGTATTTGAGAAATTAGTCAATTTCTGCATACTCAAAACCTCTCAAGATCGTGAAGAATTTGGATTCAGCAAAAGAAAAATAGTGAGACAGGTATTAATTTATTTCTATCTGATGTTTTTCATCACAAAATAGTTTCTCGTTAATACTTAAATTGATATGGTAGTTATTGACATAAAGAAGCCTAAAGATATTTTTCCTTTGTTTTGCGACCTCATGTGTCCAGTTAAAGAATGTTCATTTTTTTGTATCAAACAGCACATCTTTGTTAATTTCTACATTTTTTGAATGACCCATGGTCTCTGTGCAGTAAAAGATTGTCACCAAAAGCAACAGGAATGAAATTACCACATTCCCCCACCCAGTTCATTTTTGTAAACATAAATAATTTTATCTTTTTCATAAACATGCTATTTTTATTTGACGTTTTCATTTGCTATGTTTCAAATTTTGAAGGCTTCTGTGGTCACAAAAGCAAGGTATTCAGCTTGTGGGTCTTGGCTTTCTGATTCCTGGCTGATAACAACATTTTGTAGTTCAATTTGAATTTTTTTTTTTTTTACCTCTTATCTCTCCCCCAAATGAAGCCCCTTTTTTCAATCTGAGTGGACTGATGTACAATAATGCTTTTCTTGACGGGTTTTCTACAGTGTTATTTTTCCCCAGACTGAATTAAAAGGTTCTGTTTACAAAGGCAAGTTTCTGACAATTATTTGAAGTGCAAAAGTTGTGTAGAAGAATTTGACATATAAAAAACTAAAACATGGAATATACAAACTGTTCAGCAACACTACAAAGAATGGCAAAAGCTGATGTTATTGTTTGGATGACCATACTATGTGATGAGAAGATTCATTAGGGAAAGACAATGACCAACTGAATGAAGGAGAGATGCAACAAGGAGCATTGCAAAAAGACAGGAAATCTATACCCACCTTTACAAAATCAGGGCTCGAATTTGCATTAGCAGCTGAATCAAGGAGCATAGATTCGGCATGTATTCTGCATAACCGTTCTTTAAGATCTGTGTTTTGTGCTATGGCCTGGAACATTTAAGAGAAAAAATAAAGTACATTTGGGCCATCATAGTGTTTCAGCTAATTACAAATAGTTGTCTCTCTGGAATATAAAAAAAAGAAGACAAAATGGAATTCTAAGAGTATTTGGGGCCAAATAATTTTTCCTTTTTTCCCCTCTAGAAGAAAGGGTAATATTTAAATGGTAAGAGCTATAGAGCAACTGAAAAGCAACTTTTGCAAAGCAATAGCTCAGAAAGCAAAGATGAGGTTAACTCTGGGATGAACTTGAGCTATAGAGTCTCCATGATGGTAAATTTTCAAATAGTATGATCTTGAGAAGGTAAATGAAGATGGTATTAAATCTGTGGCATGCTACACTGGCAATTTATTGGGGTATAGTGATTTGGTACAGGACCCCAGCATCTAAAGATGAAAGGCTTAATATTTCTCTACCATAATACTAAATTTATCAAAGTATTGATATAGTTTTTTAATGTAGTCAGAAGCCAGAGATGAGTTACTTTTTAGTGAACAGATGAAAGAAAAGTTTAATCTTTTTTTGAGGTTCTACCATCCTTGTCTAAATCTGGTTGTAATGAAAAACACACATCTGACATTTCACATTTAACATCACATGCACTTGAGAGTTATTAAGAGTTTCCAAGAATACATAGGTGACAGATGAAAGCAGAAATGGTTTTAAATAAGATTATTCAAGATTTATGGATAATAACTGATTCTTTCATTTTTTTAAAAAAAGTATATGGCAGGTTTCATTCCTGACAGATCCTTGGCTTTTTTTTTTTTTACTATATTCTGGGAATGTAATTTTTAGAAAAAGTATGACTAATGAAGTATATGTGTAATTACCTTCCAAATGCCTCCCCATTCCATTTAATGAATGCTGCCATCAGCACCAGGTATGTGTGAATATCTATTTCTCTTTCTTCCAAAGACAGCAAACATTCTTCTGGCTTTGTTTTATGTTATAAAATAATCACTGCTAGATGAAAATGCCACCACAAGATGGCTTTTCTCTTCTATTAGGCAAAGAGTATGAAAACCACTAGCTGATTCAAGAAAGAAGGTTCAACACATGCACACCAAGCTTGCTTCTGCGCAATAATAGAAGCAGTGTGGTGCATTACCCACTTAACTACAACATAAGCAAAAGACAGGAAATGCACACCCATTTGGTAATAACTGACATTAATCTCTATATGACTAATCAGGGCAAGATCAAACAAGTCTCCTTAGCAAGTGGGTGTTGCATGATTTTTTCAAGCAGAATGCAGTTTTTAAGACAACTATGAGTAACCACTTGGGAATTTGTTAATTATCTTTCATGTCAAAAGAAATGATACTGCAATGTTATATCTATTGATCTGGGAATAAGCTTGAATGCATTAAATAGCAAGTTACCATGAATATGGTTTTGAAAAATTTTAATTATTCAGAATGTCACTGTCAATATGTGTATTAAATGTAGCATGATAGACAAGTAGATGGATAGACATATTCTTGTCTATCATTTGTTTCTGTTCTTAATTTATTTAAAACCTGTTTGCCAGCGAGAATAGCTACCATATAAATTGATATCATTATTAAATAAGTAAGAAAATGAAGAAAATACAAGGAGTTTCAAATTTAATCCTGCCAGGATATATGGATAAACAAAGGACCTAAATTGATGTAGGTAATCTGAAAGTATTTTCATTGCCAATATCCAAATATATCCACTCTATTTGGGGGTCACATTTTCTCCATCAGTCATAATTATATAAAGTACAGCGTACTAATAATATTGAATAGTAGGAAAATATATTACTTTGTCAAACAAAAAAATTCATTTTCATGTGATAGTGGTGGCCTCTGACCTGGAAATCTTAAAGTGATATTAGATAAATTATGAGATTATCAGTGTTTATAATTCATAATTACACAGAAAAAAAAATCCCAACCAGAATCAGGAGCAACTTCTGAATACCAGTTTGGGACTTAGAAATCTACTTGATATTCAGAGAGATCTATTCAACTCAGAATTATTATTGTTAAATGAGGTTAGGTTGTGAAGCTGTGTGGAAGATAAAATCACTCAAATTCATTCAGCCTTTGATGCTATCAGAGCAGTTATAGAGAGGTGCAATTCAAAGTGTTACTGTGGATATCACTTTTGAAAGTCTTCATGATTCAAGACCTGGGTATCTACAGACTGCCTACTCTTAACATCTTTTGTCCATCCATTAAGAGCTGCAGGAAAGACCCTACTTTCATTCTATTCCTCACAAATTTAAATTTGGGAGAATCTCTTGGTCCAGCCTTCTCCAATGCTATCTTGTCTTCTCATTACACCTGAGAACAGACATATTCCTATTCTCCCGGCCTTTAACAAAACTGTTGAGACCAGGTTATTTCAATGATGCTTTGACATCTGAGGAAGTAGCATCCCTCGTTTCCTTCTGAGTACAAAAATGTATCTGAACAAATTATTAGGGAGATTCCATATATATTCCAAATTATAATGGAGATTCCATATTTAACTTTGCTGGTGCTTATAAAGATATAATATATGGAGAATCATCCCAAAGATGCTTTTTCAAGAGGCAACTGGATTTTCTGGTTTTGCCTCTTGAAAAAGCACATTTGGGACAATGATAACCTGGATGAACTGAGAATATCCATAGACACATAGAAAAGCAGTTTATTTATTAACAGAATGGACTGAAAGCATGCTACATCTTTAAGATTTAAGTAGATGTTAGGGAAAATAAAGACTGGCTACCTTAACTGCCCTCTTGTATAGCTATAAATCCAGCATCCAAATGTATCAATATTTAAAATGACATGGTTTATTTTCAATTTCACAATCACATGATGTTTACAACCTGGATTGTTGCTTGACACTGATATAAATATATATGTACATGTGGATCTTTATTTAACAACAAAAAACGCCCATGAATTTGTATCCGCCATTTCACTTCTATTTCACATACCAGTTTTTGTACAGTTTAAATTAAGAGTATTTACATTTTGTCTTTTGAATATTTATTCTTGCTTTACCTATTAGAGCAATGAAATGGCACCAGTGGACTACATGTGGCTTGTACTATTTCATTAAGTTGGATGGATATGTAACATGTTTTACCCCTTTTAACTAAGCAGCGTACAACTTCAATCATATAAATAATATTATTAAAATGTCATAGCGTACCTTGGTAGAAGCTTTAATAATGCATCATGAAATCATAGGAAATAGAATGAAATCCAAAAAGAAATCTACATACCTCATTTCCTAACTTTTGTAAAAATTAGGCATGTCTCTATGCTTTATTATAAGTTATTTTTATTATATTTTGCTTTTCTTCAGGAATTTAAAAGCATTTTTGGTCAATCTATACTTGTGTCATAACTAGATATTATGCCTCCTTTGTTCCTGTCCAATCCAGGAAAAATGTCCACATTTCATGAGCTGTATTTGATTCCCAGAAAGAATCAGCAGGGTTATTCCTATCTACATTTTCTTAGCTAATTCTTTAGGATATCCTGAATTGCTTAACTTTAATTGGTCAAAATGTCTGCCAAACGTTGGACAATTGTTTGGTGATTTGCATCACCAACTGATAAAATGAAATATTGTGCATTCTGCAATGCAAAACTGAAAACAAAATCAAATAAAAAAGTACTGTAGTGTATGAACCATTGCCTCACAAGCCCATAAAATTGCATTACATTTCATTTACATGAAACAATACAAATTCTATTTCCAGACCCTGAACTGAAATAGAAAATTTCTTCAAATTACATTTTTAATTTCTGATTTGTAATAAATTAGGTCTAATGTGATCTGATAAGAGATACCTCCTGGAAAAAGAGCCCTTTTACAATCAGTTGACTGAGGCAAGGAAGAAGTTAAGGGAAATAAGGGCAACTGAAAGGAGTGTATCCACCAGAGCTGAATAAACTATTAGAATATTTTAGCTCCAGCCTATTTTTTTAATTCTCTGATCTAGGCAAAAAACAGAACTATTGTTCTTTAGAGAATATAGCAACTACGAGCTGAAGGCTGTAAAATATTTAAGAGCTAAATGAATGGGGATGATGCAGTAATTATTAATGTATAGATCATTCTACACAAAAGTTTTAAACATTCTATAGTTGTTCACATCTTAGCACCAAAGTTGTTGATCTGCAGTTTAAATATTGCTTTTTATTTTCACACTACAAAATCATCTTCTAAAATTATTAACATACCGTATATACTCGAGTATAAGTCGACCCGAATATAAGCCGAGGCACCTAATTTTACACAAAAAAAACTGGGAAAACTTATTGACTCGAGTATAAGCCGAGGGTGGGAAATGCAGCAGCTACTGGTAAATTTCAAAAATAAAAATAATTAATTTGGGAAACGATCTCACTATCATGAAAGGTTTAATTGATTCACTAACCCAAAAGAAGAAGATGATGATGACAGCGGGAGGCAGGAGTCACTCTCTTCCCCTCCCTCGGAGGCCCCCTGAGTCAGGAGTCACTACCGCCGGCGCGGCCCCAGTCCCGCCGCCTCGGGAAGGGAAAGGCAAAGCGCTTTTTGCCTTTCCCTTCCCGGCTGGGGCTGTTGGGAGTCGCTGCCGCCGGAGCCGTGACTCCACACCATTTTTTTTTAGAGGGGAATCTGACTCGAGTATAAGCCGAGGGGGATTTTTTCAGCACAAAAAATGGGCTGAAAAACTAGGCTTATACTCGAGTATATACAGTAACCTGATCTTACAATATTATGTGGCAGACTTTGCTTATGGGATATGGAAGAATGGGGAAAAATAAAGGAATTCCAGAGAGATGAAAATAGAGCTTACTTCAAAATGAAGAGGGAAAATACCATTTTTCATACTCTTATATAGTATACATTCTAAAATAAGCAAAATAAGTAATGATATATTGCACCACAGCTTCACAAAAGCCTTTATCCCTTTAAAAGTATTGCGCAATTATTTATATGTGGGAAGCACTGCAACAAGTGTTATGATTTATTCCACCACTCTGTTCTGCACCATGCTTCCAATCTTGGAACTATATTTGGGAAAGTCTGTACATAGGGCAATTTATCATATCCCAATTTCCTTCAGTTTCAGTATCAAATATATGGATCATTTGTTTTATATCATGATACATTTTTCCCCTTTCAAAATTGACTGCTGTTGATGATACCAATCACTAATCATCAACAATCTAAACAGCAGGTTGTCCGAAGCCAATTTTATCTTGCTTGGGACTCAGATAAGTGACTGCATAAGGATTGTCCTGCAGGCTGACTTTTTGAAATTTATCTTAGTGGCTAGGTTTCATTCAAATATCAAATATCAATGAACTCAAAGTTAATAATGGGATTTTATTCTACCTTATTTAGCCAAATTATCAGGGACTGCTTTCAAGATGTTTCTTAAGACTTAGGGAATGAAAATAATGGTGGTGGAGGCAAACCCCAGATTGCCCTAATGTGGATAGAATGATACAACCAGTTCATTCTATCAATTTATATTTTATCATATAAATTCAAAAGCCGAGTATACAGTATAAAAGAGAGGAGATAAATGGATAGATGCTCCCACAATCCTCTTTGTCTACCATCTGGGAGTCAAAGTTATGGTTTGAGCAACAATAGAGAGATTAACAAGCACAGATTATCCTGGGCACTGGAAATATTTTTTATCATTAATTTCACTAAATTCTGTAATGAAATATGAGAGCCACTACTTGGAGATAAGACTATTAACCTATTCACACTAAGTGTACCACTTTACAAAGAATGAAATAGATGCCTGTGTGTTCAGCACAAAGACACACATTGTGCCTTCTGCAAAAGCTTTTACCACACTTAGGCAGCTCTTGGCAAAAATCACAATTTGCAACTGGCTATAGAAATCAATGAACAAGTGTACATCAAAGCTCAATTCATTTTGAGTCAAATAAATGAAGGCAAAAATCAAGCCAAGAAGAATTAATGTAATTGATAAGACAAGTTTTTGAACACAAGTCCAATTAATGTGGGAACTTACAGATGATAAGGCATTCTTCAGTCCAATTATCTGAGCAGATGGAGATGCAGCTGAATCATGGTCAAACATTTGCTTCAGCTTCTCTCTTTCTGTTGAAATCGTACTGAAAGCTGACTTTAAGGTAAAGTACACTACAAAAATAGTTTAAAAAGATTACAGAAATTATGCAATTTGTAGGTCAAAATGTAGAACTATTCAACATTACACAATGAAAACAAAGAACACTAAGCAAGCAAGCAAACCCAAATCTTGTGATTAATGTCTTAAAAGTTGTGCATAAAAGAAATACTTGTCTCATTTGGATAAAAAAAAAGTCCCTGAAAAACAATTCAAACGAATTTAGATGGGAATAATTTTGTTGGCACAATGGTTAAGTTACTGCTTTATTTATTTTGCAAATAAATCAATTGCTAATGTCATGTTGAGCCCCTCAACATTTTTTTCTATTTTGTTTTAATTAAAATAGCTTACTCTCATAGCAACCCTTTTACATCACTAATGCTAAAGCTGAAATTCAGCAAGCTACTTGGAGCCTCCGTACATGTAAACCTAAGGCAACCTTCTCTTACATGTTTCGATAAAGATTTTTACAAATATCTGATGTGTTAAAATATTCCAAAACCTTACATTCAGAACAATGATCAATATGAGATTGTCTTCCCAATCTTTTTTTGGGGGGGGGGCGGGGGGGGGATAATGAAGAGAAATATTTATAAAATACCTCTTGTAGTCTCCAAAAGCAGTCCAACATTCGGTATTCATAAATTGCATGCAGTGTTCATCAAGTTTCATTTTCATGAACCTACAAATTGTTTTCATCATCTTTCTATTAGGGACAAATTCCAATTACCTTTGTGAGCTATGTGACACAAGTCCTCTTGCAATTTAGAAAATTCTGATGTCACCTCAGAACCATCTGAATACAATTTTTCATCCCCATAATCTAATGTAGATAAATTAGGATTTGAAGCATGCAGCCTTAGTGGAGCAGAAAGAACAGCTGGTACCTGCAAAGAATGTACATTATAATTATTTATTTATTTCCATTCAGTTGTGCCAATTCTCAGAGACTGTCTGGATATGTTTGCAGTTTTCTTGGCAGTTTTTCAATATTTGCCTCCTTTCTAGGGCTGAGAGAGAGTGTTTGGCCCAAGGTCACCTAACTAACTTTGTGCCTAAAGTGACGCTAGAATTCAAAGTTTCTCAGGTTTTAGCATGATGCTTTAACCAATGAACAAAAACGATGCATACAAACTCCCACACAAATGAAACAAAACATTAAGCGTGCTGCTATATCTGAAATAATGCCAAAAATGGCCATTACTGTCTCTGTTTGGCTCTTTTGCCCTGCAGTTTCTCTTCCCACAATAGATTATTTGAAAAATTGATAAATATCTATTCCCTTTCTGTTAAAAATAATACTGTGATACTTAGATCTCTACCTAGGACACTTCTCTAAATTAATTTCAAGAGTTTAGTGTTTATTATGAAAATTACAGAATTTTGTAAAAATGTAAAAACCTTTTTTTGTAAAAATGTTCAAATGTAGTGGAAGAGGAAACAACCATTTTGAGGATTTTTTTTTAAAAAATACTATGGAATGGGTGAATAAAACTAAACAAGGACTTCCAGTGGAATGTGTGGATTAAAAAGAATAGAATAAAATAGAAGCTGAAAGCAACCTTGGAGGTCTTCTAGTCCAGCTTCCTGTGCAAGCAGGAGAACCCATACCATCTCAGACAAGTGACTGTTGAGTCTCTTCTTAAAAATCTCCAGTGCTGGACTTCCGGTTTGAGCTTCTTCGGCGACAGACCGAAGCCTCGTCTCTGAGAGGCTTCGATCCATGCTTGCCGCTGAAGCGCCCCGAGCTGGCTGGTTTCGGGGCTAAGCCACCCCGTAAGAAGGGGGAGACTGCCTGCAGGGTTGAGGAGAGCCGCATCTCTCCTCCCCAGCTGGCCATTACTCCCTTTCCCGAAGGTGGTTGTAGCGGTGGTCAGAAATGGCCACCACAAAGAAGAATTCGACCGGAAAAGAATGTGCAGGAGGAAGATAAGAAGAGAAAGTTTTGGTTGACCGGGTCAAACAGCAAAAGTAACAAATCAGGTACCCTGGAATTTAAATTTAATAACATTGTTCCCAAAGATGATTTTGAAGCTGCGAAGGAGAGAAAATGGAGGAGACTTCCTGGAACTAAGGAATGGAACTGTAACTAAAAGGAACTTACAGTGAAATTTTAACAAGATTCCTCAAAGATACATTTTAACTGAAACTTGGTAACAAAATAAGAGAACCCCAGGAAGAGAAAGTGAAAAAAGAAGCAAGAAGAAACAGCCTTGGATTATTTGGATTACTTGGTGATTTTTGGTTTCTGCATCTAGATGACTAAAATTAACCGGGTGGTTGTTTAAAAGTCTTTAAAATGGTATCACTCTTAGAAGAACTGAAAATGGAACTTAAAAAATGGAAAGAAGATGCACAAGAAGGGAGAGGTTCTTTTGGCTTCGTATTTCAATTCTTAGAAATGGAGATCTGGAACTATGAGAAACAACAAGAAACGCTTGCAGAACAAGAAGATTGGGACAAAGAAGAAGCCATCTTTAATGATCAAATAATTTTAAGTGGGGGGAAAAAGAAAAGGGGAAAAGAGAGTGAAAGGTTTAAGACTAGAAAAAACAACCAAAAAGAAGAAGAACAATTTGAAAGATAAGTATAATATTAGAAAGCAACAGAAGAGGGGATTACAGATGAGAGAGTCAGAAGTAGAGAGACGAGGGGGTAAAAAGGCGAAGGAGAAGAAGAGGGGGAAGAAGGCAAGGAAAAGAAGTTGTAAAAGACAGAAACAAGAAATGGAGAAACAGGGAAAAGATATAAGGATTGTAACCATAAGCTTGTTTAGAGATAATGGGTGAAAATTTAATTGCAAAAGGGATTCTGCAAAGGTACATAAGATAGCATTGTTCTATTACAAACAAATAATTTTAGAAAATATGATTAAAATGATGGATAAAATATTTACTGTAATGTAGTGGAATGTTTGTTAATAAATAAATGAATTAAAGTGATTGAGAGAATTAAATGGGAACATTTTAATTATTAGTAATGATTTATAAAAATATAAGTGAGAAATATGGAAAAAGAGAATTAACTATGGAAAGTTTGTAAGCGTTCCCAAGGAAGTATGATATTTAATTGAAAAGAAATGTTAAAGATGTTAAGATTTTAATGAATATTAATGATAGAATTGAATTGGAATGGAATGTGTGCTTTATTTACATATATATATAATTTTTTCTTTTTAAGAATATAGTGTGTATTTTAAGAATGTACCAAGCAGAATTCGATTGGAAGTTATGTATTATATTAAATGCTATAATCTTAAAGGTATACATTGAAGCTTAAATAAGAGTTTGAATGGATAAAATTAAAAGATATAAAGGTGTCATACTCCAATTGGTAACTACAGGGAAAAATTTGTTTAATAAGAAAAGATAATATGAAATTGAAACAGGACAGACAAAAGTATAAATATAATGATTTGAATTGAGATGAGATAATTAAAATAAAGTTGAGAAAATTAAAGGAGGGGAAAAACTATGTAGAAAATATAAAACGGTAATATGGCATAGAATATAAAAATGAGTCTGTGTCTGTATGAAGAAGTTATAACCTGGGACCATGCTATTTTCAAAAAAAGATGTTTTATTTGTATTTTGCTTTTGTGAAAACCCAAATAAAATTTGCAAAAAAAAAAAAATCTCCAGTGCTGAAGTGCCCATGATTTCTGAAGGCAAGGTGTTTCACTGGTTAATTGTCTTTACTGTTAAGAAGATTCTCCTTAATTCCAGGTTATACTGGAAGAAGATTTTCTTTATTTTTTTAAAAGAAAATATGCATGGAAATTTTAGGATACGTTGAAGAATGGAACAAACACTGTGATGTTAACATCCAAGAAATGTCTGAAAAGAAAGGTGTTAATGTCATAAAATGCTAAAAATGGTAATGATGTATGTTTAGATAGAACTGTATAACTGATTAAATGTTAAAACATTGGTGTGATTTGTTTATAGAATGGCTGTACAATTTTGTGTGTGTGTGTGTGTGTGTGTGTGAAAATTCCATCTGGGTTTTGCTTTTATTGTTCTGGAAAAATCAACGCGAATAAATGCAGCACTTATAGAAAGATTAGTTCATTAAGAGACCACATGAAAATATTTGGCACAATTCTAACTAATGAATAAAAGAGATGATAATGACCAGCATTTGGAAAGTGCAGGATGACTATGCTGAGTAGGGAGGGTTGAGATCAGATTTTTCCCTTTATGAAAGTTAAGTAATTAATAAATATGAGTGAGAAAAAGTTTGGACAGGATAAGCCAGGACAGGACAAGGACAGAATAGAATGAGTTGGAAGGGTCCTTTGAGTTCTTCTAGTCCATCCCATTGTTCAAGTAGGAGAGAACCTAAATCATTTTAGATAAATGATTGTCTAGACTCTTCTTACAAGCAAGTTTATTATAAGTGTATTGATCTAGATAAAGTATATAATAAAGTAAATGTCTTGATTTATGTGCATTTGTAGAGATTATGGTGAAAAACTATAGAAAGCAGATGAATTAGTATATTTTGTAAAATGTTTAGAAGAGATAGGAGAATAGATGGAGAAAATTTAAAGACAGGCACAAGCTGGTAGAAAATTTTCTACCATGTAATCTGTTAAAAAGATTGATTGAAAGAAATGAAAATAGGTATGCATAACAGCAGGTTTCTGCCTATTTTGTTATATAGAAGTGAGCGCTGGCTATGCCAGGAGAAAAATAAATGCAAGTCAGATATATTGAATGTGATAAAACAAAAAGAGATGGTATCCAGTAAATGATAAATTTTTTTATTGAACCAAAAATCATACAAAGCATATTTAATCACATTTAACTACCACTATGTTAATATTTCTGTTCGGGTTTCCTGCCCTATCTCAGAAATTTCCACTTAAGTTGAGGGATTTGTGCCTTCCTACATATTGTGTACTGTGAAACAATGCACAAATAAATGCACACAGAATGAATGTAACCCTATCTTTCTTCCCTGTTTTCCCTTTGGATTTGATATTCTCCCAAAAGATTGAATTCTTATCAGCAGATTTCTTTATAAGAAAATAACTGTTTATTCTTTCTGAAAAGTGAACTGGCCAAAAAGCTAAATAGGCTGACTAAAATAAAAGCCCACTCATTCCATGCTGCCTTCACAAGCAGAATGAAATATCTTCCTACTGTAAGAATAGCAACTAAGGTTTAAGTTGTATTGGCAAAAGTAAGTTTTTGCCAGCAAATGCCATCTATCATAGACTAAAAATGAAGTTGAGGTATAGAAGAGTTAGTTTACCTGCAACATCCCTTTAGCATCTTTACCAAGAGCTCTAGAACGCCATCTTCTGTGTGTTCTTTTTTCTTTTTTGGGACTTTCAAAAAGGAGACCCTTTACAACAGCATGTGAAAAAGAGAAATGTACCACTTATCACCATTCTAGAAAGAAACCTGGCCTTAGCAAGCAGAATGACCCCCATCAATTGTAATTTCTTCAACTTACTTGCTGAATATTTATGGCAGGTGCCGAATATGTCCTATGGAGAACTTCCATGCTTTGCAAAAGCTGGCTCATCTCCGAGAGATAGTTGTGACAATGGGAGAGGTCTGTTTGAAATAAAAACAATGGCTTTCACTCTTTGGCGAAAAAGAAGAGAGATTAAAGGAAAGGGTAAGAAAAAAAAGGTGGACTAAACCATCAAACTTCTTGCTGCATTTAATTGTATAAGATACTGACAGAATGCAAAAGTCATTACTCAATATTTCAGTACCTGCTATTATTATTCTACCATAGAATTAATGATTTAATAGTTAAATTAACTATTTAAAAGGAACTTGTATAGTTTTTTATATTCTAAATTTAAAAATATAAATATTCTATGAACTAGAATACAAAGAGAGTTATTGGACAATAGCACCTGAAATAATGCTTTCCTAAAATATATGTATTAAAACTATTAAAGAAATTTAAAAAAAAGTTAATTACATCTTTGAACATAATATTTTTTATTTCCTTGGGCATGATGTAACAAGAAAAAAGACTTCCAATATTTTACCGCTTTAGCAAATATATTTATAATATAAATCTTCAAGGGTGTTCCACAGTTCTCTATTACTTTTATTGTTAACAGACAGTTCTGGTTCTTAAAACTGTAATAGTACATTAGAATAATTTACTTAGTTGACATGAATGCATTATTGCTTATTTTTAGCACAATGATGCCAATTAATCAATGATGCCAATTATCTTCACTGAACAAATTGTTCTCAAGTTATAACTGTAATTGAGCCTGCAATTGTGGCTGTAAGTCGTGGCAGTCACAAATTGGACCATCTGTCAGGCCCAAGCAACCTAATCCCCAGGTGTAGAATTTAAACTATTTTACTATATCTGATCTATAATAATCTCTCCAATTTTCTCCTGAGGAAATATAGATAAGGTTCATTGGAGCTTGGGAGAGAGGGGCTCAGTTCTGGATCTCTTGTGACTATGCAAGGATTTGAGATTAATTCCCCACTTGAGACTTCCCTCCTGCCTGGCTGGGTGGTTCCCAATGGGATCTGATCCCCCGATGGTTAAGTGAACATGGCAGTTGTAAAGCAAATGTGGAAGTTGTAAATAACTGGAATTAAATGGTTTCTGGGGGGGAAATGTAAATCACAGTAATAAGGTGGGCCAGTTGTTGAGTACCCAAAGGCAGCCATGTGCATGTGGGAGGACCAGATGTCAAAACTTCTAAAATGGGTTGTAAGTAGCTTTTTCTGGACCTATTGTATTGCAAAGCGATTCTGAGGTGGCATAGCTCTGCTACCCATTTATTAAGCTCTCTAGAAAAAAAGGGAGATGTTAGAAAGAATTGTTACTAAATCCCAATGTAAATGAACAACACAGTTTCACCAAGCTTTTTCTGGATCAGAATTATCAGTAAAAGTATGTTTATTAGCATTCTGTTACAAAAATATAATATTTAATGTAATGTATACTATAACTTCCCTAGGAAATAAGTACTGAATAAATCTGATAATTGGGCATAGCTGAACAAAATAAAAAAGATGTACACATAAAACAAAAGGTTTATTTGAATTGTTGTAACCCCCCTAATCCTTCATTTAATACTTCCTAAATAATTAAGGTCCCCTTCCCCATATCCCCATTTAATATATAAAGAAGAATATTTCCTAGTCTAAACTGCTAATGAGAAAAGAGAGTGCAAGGTATCCTGCACCTGTGACTCATCAACACCTGGGGAAAAGATAATAGGATTATTATATATTGTTAGGGACAGAAAAGCTTAATAAAGGATGATCCTGTTCCAATATTACAGTTTTGTTTCCTAAGAAGTAAGAACATTTTGTTTGAAAAGTGGTAAGGACACTCTTGTATTTTCCCCTCTAAGGAAATAGATTTCACATTATATTTTACAAGTTTGATTTCCTGTGAACCAATTACAGCAGCTCCAAGCAAGGCAGAATAGGACTATTCTACAAAGATAAGGAATGATATTTCATTAATACTTCCAAGAAAGTCCAATTTACACAAAGGACTTTTGTACTCTCATACAGAAAGAACACAATGAAATATATGTTTCTTCCTAAGGCCTCCTCATCTTGCACAATTGCTCAATTTTTCTTTAAGCTAATTACTTAAATTCTTCAAGCAGGTACCAGCAGTATTTATTTCAATATCACATGGAATAAATTTTTGATTTAAAGATTAGAAAGTAGATATTGTAAGATCAGGAAAATGTCATAAAAACATCTGAGAAAATTTGGAAGAGGTAGAATATTTAAACCATTCTACTTTCTTTTTACCTTTTGAACATCTTTCCATATCTTCAGATGGCTGCAAACAAGTTGGAATTCTTGACTCATTTAAACAAGGTAATGACATAGGATTTCCCGCCTGCACTGAATTTTGCTGTGTCATGCTGCCTCTCTGTTATATGGTGATAAGATTTCATAAACAACAATAAATATGACAATAATCAGTTTTCCAATGGTGGACAGTGTATGACTTATGATTAAGAGACACTTCAAAATCAACTATCAAGGTCTAAATTCATATTTAAAAAGTTGATTAAAAAAAAGCTTGCCCAAAATTAAAATTATATGTATGACACTCTCTATATTGCATTAATCTGCTGACTGGATGAATGAAGGTTTACACCACAAAGACAATTGTTCACTAAACATTGCCTTCAAATCTTAGAAGTTATCAAACAAACAAATGTGCAATATCTTTGCATGCTCAAAATACAAGTGTTTGCTATACACATATATACCAAAGAGCTGAGCAGTTTTCATCTATGTCAGCATGTTAGTTCAGGAGAAGACCTAAGTCCCCTAAAGCATTCTGGAGAAGACTGCTTTAGACTGAGACCCAGCATGGAACAGAATCTATTTGGTAGGGGAGGCAGAAGAATGAAACGGGAGGAAAAGAAACAGAGACATCAATACTAAAAGACAGAAACTGAGCCAGTATCTTTGGCCCTTTCCCTAACTCTAAATAGAGATAATTCAGTACTTCAAAATATATAAATAAACATACCTGTTAAATCAACAATGTAGCCTGCACACCTATGTCATCACAGAACATTCAAGAGGGAAAAGAATTCCTACTACAATGCATCTTAAATGTCAGGTCGTGACCTTATTCCCTCCCTGCCAATTATCAGTTAAAGTGAGCAGGAGAACATGGAAGACTCCAGGCTTGCTTATCTTGACATAGATGACCTTGCAAAAGAATGCTGATTAAAAACAAAATCCTACTTTGTTCAACAGTCTCTATGCTAATTAAAACAGAATTAAAAATGACAAGAGGAAATTACATTTTGTCTTTCATCAAATGCTGGGAACTCACAAAAAGCCAATAACATTTTGATAATGGTTTCTGCACTACATATTATATATGTTCCCAAATCCTACCATCAACGTTTGTTGTATTCCACATAATTATTAAACTAATAAATTAATCCTTAAATGGAGGCCTCTTAATCTACAGTTAAAACAAAGTCTACCTTTTTGTTTGCTGTTGATTCCAAAAGACCTGTTACTGAATCTGCAATAGATGTTGAAGCTGAGAAGAAATGATTGTTGATATCATATGGAAACATGGAAATTTCATTTTGACGATACATTCTATGATGACGCAGTTTTGCTACCCATTCATCAAATACTTCCTGAGATTTTGCCTAATAGAGAATTGAAGAAGATAGAAACAATAATTACTAAATCCCAACATAAATATATAATTCATGTTATGTGGTGGTACAGTGGTTAGAATGCAATATTGCAGGCTAAGTCTGCTCACTGCCAGGAGTTCGATCCTTCTGAGGTCAGTAAAATGGGGTCCTGATGCTGACTCTGCTTAGAGAGAGCTGTAAACCATTATGAAGTGGTACATAAGTCTAAGGGCTATTGCTTATATGGTCTTACTTTCCCCAGTCAAAATAATAAAGCAATAATTTACCCTTAAATTCTATATTTGTTTACAGATTGGGATGCTTCTCCTTGGGAATATAGAAAACAGAAAATTTTACTAGAGCAGATGAAATAGATCTGCTTTCTTAATGAAGTTCTTTAATCAATTCTGTTTTTCAACCTAAGGGATAGGAGATAGAGGACACTTGGAAGCCTAAATATACAGTATTTGTAAAAGCAAACAAGACCTGGAACATGTAAACAACCACACAAAAAGTAGAATATATTTATCAAGTAACAATCATGAAAAATAGGAAGTTGCTCAAAGGTTTGGTCTTTTGCTAGCTTTCAGTTACAGAAGGTTTAAAAAAAAAAAAAAACTAAGTTGCCAACCAGGTCACCAAAAAAAAAAAAAAAAAAAGCCATACTCCCTCAGCATTGTATTTCCAGTGCGTTTTTTTTCTTCCCAGTGTGTTTTAAAGTTGGATCATACAGAAATCTGCTGAAGATTTTAATGCAAAATTTAATTTAAAAAAATCTTCCCAAATATACCCACTTTGGGAATGGTTGGAATAAGAGTTTGTTTTGTCCATGAAGGTTATCAAATGCAGTCTTATGGTTTCATCAAATATCAAGTCTGAGAACCATAGGAAAAACAGTTAAAAGTTCAACTAGTCTCCCAATCTATAAATAAAAACAGAAGAGTCACAAAATATAGAACTGAGCATTTAAAACCACACGAGGTCTTTTAAAACCACAGAAAAAGAATACTTTCAGTAGTGGAAGCCTAATTTTTCTTATTTGTGCACATACTGTTGAAAAGCAAAGGGCTTTCTGGTGTATTCTGTCCAACAAAATTAAAAGTAGATTCAATATAGTTATCATTTGCTAATGCAATACACTACACAAAACGTACATTTTCACTTAAAGCAGTTTAGTAAACAAACAGTGATGTATCTATGTTACACTTCATTCCAAGTATATTAATTAATTATGCTCATTTGTTTTCTCCCAAACCTGCGTTTCTCAACCATCCTTAATGGGAACAAATTACCGTATATACTCGAGTATAAGTCGACCCGAATATAAGCCGAGGCACCTAATTTTACACAAAAAAACTGGGAAAACTTATTGACTCGAGTATAAGCCGAGGGTGGGAAATGCAGCAGCTACTGGTAAATTTCAAAAATAAAAATAATTAATTTGGGAAATGATCTCACTATCTCACGTCGCCTCGGGAAGGGAAAGGCAAAGCGCTGAGCCGAAGGTGCCCTGCGAAGCCTCGTTCACCAGCCCAGCCGGGAAGAGGAGCAGCCGCTGCTACGGGAACAGTTTACTGCCATCGCCCTCAAAGGGGGGCAACCGGACAGGAATCCAAGGGCAGCGCTCGTTGCATGCCGGAGGCGACAAGCCCGCTCGGGTGGGCGTGTTTGCCCAGAGACCCCGGATGAAGCAGCGGCAAAGCTCCGCTGACATCCGCGAGCAGACAGGCGAACGCGGACCTTCTCCTCCAAGGGCGCCCGGTGCCTTTCTACCCACCCCCGCCCGTCTCTTTCAAGCGGCGGCGACTGCGGGCGGGGGTCGTCCTGCGGGGACACCGGTGGGCACGGAAAGAGGGCGGGCGGGAGAAGCTCCTCTCCCTGCCCCGCCCGGGGGTCTTCCCCTTCTCCCGGTACAGGGAGCTCCGTGGCGCCAAAGGCGGCGCTCGGGGCTCGGTCGGAACCGTCCGGCGCGCTCAATCCGATGCTAGCGCAGCGCGCGCTGCGCTAAGCTCCAGCGGCCTTCAAGCCGTGGCCTTTCCCTTCCGAGGTGACGCGGGACTGGGGCCACACGGCGGCAGCGACTCCCAACAGCCCCAGCCGGGAAGGGAAAGGCAAAAAGCGCTGCCTTTCCCTTCCCGGCGGCGGGACTGGGCGCTCCGGCGGCAGCGACTCCCAACAGCTCCAGCCGGGAAGGGAAAGGCAAAAGCGCTTTGCCTTTCCCTTCCCGGAGGCGGCGGGACTGGGCCGCGCGGCAGCGACTCCCAACAGCCCCAGCCGGGAAGGGAAAGGCAAAAAGCGCTTTGCCTTTCCCTTCCGGCGGCGGGACTGGGGCAGCGCCGGCGGCAGCGACTCCCAACAGCCCCAGCCGGGAAGGGAAAGGCAAAAAGCGCTTTGCCTTTCCCTTCCCGAGGCGGCGGGACTGGGGCAGCGCCGGCGGCAGCGACTCAACAGCCCCAGACGGGAAGGGAAAGGCAAAAGCGCTTTGCCTTTCCCTTCCCGAGGCGGCAGGACTGGGGCCTGCGCCCGGCGGCAGCGACTCCCAACAGCCCCAGGCGGGAAGGAAAGGCAAAAGCGCTTTGCCTTTCCCTTCCCGAGGCGGCGGGACTGGGGCAGCGCCGGCGTGGCGACTCCCAACAGCCCCAGCCGGGAAGGGAAAGGCTAAAAGCGCTTTGCCTTTCCCTTCCCGAGGCGGCGGGACTGGGGCTGCTCCGGCGGCAGCGACTCCACACCATTTTTTTTTCAGAGGGGAATCTGACTCGAGTATAAGCCGAGGGGGATTTTTTCAGCACAAAAAATGGGCTGAAAAACTCGGCTTATACTCGAGTATATATGGTAAATTATTACATGTGGAGAAAAAACTGACCCTGACACAGTTCATTACTATTAAGAACCAATTTTGCTTTTTTTATTTTGTTTTGTTACAATGAAGGCCCTATTTGACTGTAGTGTCTTTTGCAAAATATGAAAGAAAAAGGCTATTAAAGATTAAATGGTGAACCTGCATTTTAAGCAAACTGCAAAGAAATGTATTATTATATACAGCAGCTTCAAGAGAATTCTGAGCCTGTATATAATAGTATCTAAGAGCCATACAATATTTTTTGTTTCAGAATATATTCCTATTACTTAACTAGGATTACCTTCAAATGATAAATGTGTTCTTCAGTATCCAAATCTATACACTTAGTCGATTTCTTGACAGACATCACTGAAAGGCCAACATCTATACATCCATGCAACTTCCCTTTCTCTATCTGGCAAAAAACATTTAAAATTATTTAGTTTGGCTTAGGAGAAAATGACATAAGACACACAATTACCTCTTTCTATTGGAAACAATCACTTATTTCTTTCATCAAACTCTGAAGTTACCACCATATTATTTTATATGACAGCATCTGCATATTGAAGCACTTACATCGGCTGGATTCTTTGCATATTTCAAAATCCCTTTGTCCAGAAAGAACCATCTCTGCAATAGAAAAGCAGACTTTTTAATCAGACAAGACAACATACTGCAATAAAATGTATTTTTAAACAGTTGCAATATTCTCCCTGCCAACTTTATAAAGGACAGCAAGCAAATGTTTTAAATGGCACTGGCAACAAATACCAGGTGTGAAGGCTGATTCTCACCTTATGCCAACCTTTCAGAGGCCATTTCCTTTTTTTCAGCAAGAAGCCTTCCTGCTTCTGGGGTTCCTGGGTGCAATTCATAACTCCACGAAGTCCTTCTATGATTTCCCAGCTGTCCTGTTCAGAAACAAAATCCAAAATACCTGATGAGTTTTTTTTTAAGTAAAAGGAGTATATTATATATGTTCATTGCCTTAAGTTATTTATAAGAATAAAGATGTTATAAAAATAAATAAAGTGCTACAATTTTTTAAATCAATTTCAGGGAACCTAAAACGTTTTATTTATTTATTATGTTGATTTTTCAAAGCCATTCATTTGAATGCAAGGTGTCAATTTTAACTGTTTTTTATTTTACTTAAAGTGACCTTAAGTCTTTCTCCATAGTTGAGATGAAATGTTGATTGCACATCCTTGAATCACCAGGAAACTTTACTAGCATGACATTTTCTGTTCAAACTTTCCTGCCACCCCCACTTCTCTCCCACAACAATCCTCTGATGTGGCTTGGGCTCAGACAGAATGAGTGGCTCAATGTCATCCAGCCAGTTTCCAGGCTTAAAGGAGGACTGGAATTCACTGTTTTCTATTTTTTTCTCCCTTGTTTCAGTTTCAAGTTTTCAGTCATCCAACTTTGCTTAAGAATAATAAAATCTACAATATTGTATACATTCTTAGGTTGCTCTTGGATGGTATCAGAACACTAATGCTACTCCAGCCAAGGACAGCATGTCTGATCTGAGTACAAATTGATTAAAGCATCACCATGGAGATCCATCAGGGAAAAAAAGATGTTTCTGAGGCCCGATTATTCTGTACAGATAGTCTTTGCTTAACAAGAAGTACTATCTGTAAGGCAGATAAATGAGAGACTGGAATTTTATTTGCTAAGTGATGTGGTGTCTCAAGGACCATTATCTTTCTTAAGCAAGGATTGTGGGCCATTAAGTGAGAACTTCCTGTCAGCTTCTCAGAAGTAAAGTCAATGGGGAAGCTGGCAGAAATCTGCAAGTCCCAGGCAGCTCACAAGCAGGTTGGTGGGCAGATAAATGACTGCTGCCGGGCATTGAGAGTGCAGAGGTGGCCACCATGGCATAGGTGTAGTCAGAGTTCACTTCTACCAGATGGGGGAGATTAGAATTGACAATTGACTTGCTTGTGAGAGCCCACAGGGAAGGTCAACAATGGCAATCAATTTACCAGGAGATGCTGCAACTTTTCTCAGTGTAAGCTGGTTGCCAAATGATCATATTATAATCATGTGACCTAACGTTGCTGGAACTTGGAAGTCTGGTTGCAAGTACCACTCATTAGTGCCATTGTAAGGTTGCAGTTGTTCAATTGGTTCAATTATTGTTAATGAAGGACTATCTGTAGTTATGTGCAAGCAGGAAATGGCTCTTGATGGGTTGCAAAGCAAATCATTGCAACAGGCAGAGGTGCAAATAAAAATTTAAAAACCCTTTGATATTGTGTAAGAGAGGCAGTCTGGTGCAGTAGTTAAGGCAGTGCTTTCCAAACATGGATAATTACCCAAAATTGAGTAAAGGTGGTTTTTCTTTCTCACACAAACCCAGCAGGGACGTTTAAATAGGGACTTTCTGATAAGCAGTTTTGGATAATGAAGGAAAAAGGTTTGGGAAGCACTCAGTCAAGCATTAGGCTAGAAACTGGGAGAGTATGAGTTCTGTCCTGATTTAAGTACAAAGCCAGTTGGGTGACTTTGGCCCAGTCACTCTCTCCCTCACCCCTAGGAAGAGCAGGCAACAGCAAATCACTTCTGAAATCTTGCAAAAACAACTTCAGGGACTTGCCCAAGCAATTGCGGCGAGTCAACTCTGACTTGAAGGCACCAGACAACAACAACCTCCCTGTGTTAGTCACAAGGGGAGGGGGAAATGACATACAAAGATTTTCCAATAAGTTTTCATCACACAAGAGAAACAAGGGAGAGAAAGGGGGGAAAACTTATTAATGTTTGATTTTTTTCTCCCTATATTATTTATTTTGAAAAAAAAAGTAAGAAATAGATAGTACAAATAAGAAATCAAGTATCAGTTTCCTCATGACCATTTTATTGTCCAAATCCAGGTTTCTTTTTTATTCATTATAAGAGAAGAACATTTAATTAACATTACTCATAACACTGAAAGAAAACTATAATGAGTAATGCGGTCCATCAAGGAAATCAAACACTTTTTCGTATAAGATGCATGTAAAATACTTATTATTCCTATAAGCAGCCGCTTCAATCATCATCGGGATGAGAGTTTATTATCTTTGTACACCATAATGCAGATATGCAAAGGATTGGACATTAAGAAGAACCTCGTCATAACTGTGAGTTGATAAGGATGCCTGATGAAAAAAGACTTTGTATGGATGCTTTGTGGAGTTGCTCTGCCTGCTTTATACCCATCCAGAGAGTAATAAGCAGAACAGTAGAAAGATAAATCTTGATTCCTGGAAGAAGTAGAATGAAGCTAAAGTAATTTGAATTATGTGATAAAGACAAAGATATTTTGAAGTCAGGAGTAAATGTTCATGCTATTCCTTTGTACCTCTACCTCAAACCTGATTGTGGATGCAGGAAAGGGCAAATCTCCCCTCCCCTCTCTTCATCAAGAGAAGCTTCTCTGTCTCAGGTTACATCTCTGCTAACCTAAAAGGAACTAATTGTGCAAACAAAGGGAGGCACCAGGTATTCTTTATCTATCTCTGTCTTCCTCCAGTTACAAACCCTTTCCAAACGCAACGAGAAAGTTTCAGAAATTTTGCTGGTATTTCTAAAAAGGAAAGCTAAATTTTCTCTGCTCATTCAAACTGAAAAGCGTAGCATTTCTTAAGCTCTATGCTGCTTCGCCTTGTTCGCTTCATAATGCAAGAAGCAATCATCGCCAAACTCCCAAAAGAAATATTAGAACGATGGATTGTTTTGTCTGATGCCTTTCTGGCCACAAACCGCAAAAGAGAACCACCCTTTGCCCTTCTCCAAGAATTTGTTCTCCGGCAAACAGAGTCCTGCAAAAGCTTTAGAAACCTTCACCACAGATGCAGATTTTACCCAACTAACAGAAACCACAACCAAAACTCTGCACTTCTCCAGAGTCTACTGCACATATCTACAGATCATCGACAACACATAACACAGGGGTCATGACCTCCTCCATAAAGACTTCGGGAGAGGACCCATCAGAAGCAACCCAACTTGAGTCTCCTACAACAAAGAGAGTTGAATTTTGTCCTTTACACAACACTCGACACTCGCTGAACAGTTGTTGAGTGTTTGCAACGAAATCCCTGGAACAAATGAAAGATTTGTTATGGGAGTTCAGATTCTGCTACAAGTGTTGCGAATCTTCTAAACATGTGCCCAAAGACTACACAGCAAAGGTGCAATACCATCTATACAACAGCAACAAGCACCCAACTGCTCTGCATCCAGACTCTGAACCACCACAGCAGACAACTCCTAACCCTCCTTTGAACAAGGAGCTTCAGTGTGCTGTGACAGCACACTATGTGCCTCAGCGCACCGCGAAAGTACAATCAGAGCTAGTGGTGAGTGTCAATTGCATGATGGTGTGTGATAACACACCAGCCCCTCGCTCGTGTCGTCAGATCTGCCTAGCCAAAGTCTACCCCGGTGGATGCCCAGAAGAAGCAGTGAAGATGTATGTAATACTGAATCCTCAGAGCAATGGCTCACTAGCCAGGTCTGCATTTTTCGACCTCTTTGATGTTCAGAAGGAAGAACTGTACTTCACGATATCAACATGCACCGCACCAAGATGCACAGCGGGGAGGGAAGCTACAGGACTCTGAGTCATTAGATGGAAGTTCCCATTTCCTACTGCCGCCCGTGTTGGAATGGAATGGGATACCAGATGACTGCAGCCACATTGCAACACCAGAGGTAGCTAGCAACATACCCCACCTGAAGCATATGGCTCATTGATTTCCCGCCCTAGATCCTGAAGCCAAGATTTTGCTCTTGCTGGGACTAGATGCCCCTGATGCTTTAGCGTACATTGAAGTAGTAAGAGGCCCGAGATACTCACCTTATGCCTTCAAAACAGACCTGGGTTGGGGAATCTCAGGAATTGTCTGTGTCGACCGGACACAGGCCCAACCCAGGCAGATGCCTTCGCACCATCCATTCCGACAGCCTTCTGATGCCTTTTAGCACCATCGAAAACAAGAATGCCGGTCCATCTTAAAAGGCCGCCGGCAACCAGTAGACTTTCACTAAGGAACCCTAAATGGCTGCCAGCTACCACCAGACTTTCACAAATATGCTTCACAAGGGCAGATGTCTTTGCAACATCCAGTTCAACTGCTTGTCAACACCCCTTTGAACCGTTGGAAGCAACAGTACCTGTGCACCCTAAACGGCTGCCAGAGGCGACGAGCAGACTTTCACCAAGCAGCTCTACACCAGACTGGTCACTGACCTGGTGCTGCTGTGGAGAAAGGCTGAACTTGAAGATTGAACCTCAAGCTTTGCATGCTTTGCTTTGTTTGATGCTTTATTATTTACTGTTTCTCTTAGTTATATAGCTAACTGTTTATTTTAGTTATATAGTTATCTGCTATTCAGTTAGTATTACTCTTTACTGTTTATCTTAGTTATACAGTTACTTTTGTTAGTGGAATTTACAATTCCAGGCGGGGAGTGTGCTGGCCAGACAGTTTAGAGTTAATGGGATTTGGGATAGTTAGTTAGGAATTGAGAGCTGTCCCTTTAAAGGAATGCATCCTGGGAAATGTAGCCCATGTCTTGGTCACATCTGTAATCCTGATTGGTCACTAAATTGACCCTTGTTGGGTTGGGGGAGGCTCCCTCACTCTTGCCTGGATCCTTTACCATGCAGCCGCTTCAATCATCATGGGGATGAGAGTTTATTATCTTTCTACACTATAATGCAGATATGCAAAGGATTGGACATTAAGAAGAACCTCGTCATAACTGTGAGTTGATAAGGATGCCTGATGAACCAATAAAAAGACTTTGTATGGATGCTTTGTGGAGCTGCTCTGTCTGCTTTATACCCATCCAGAGTAATAAGCAGAACAAGTACTGAAAAGTGACTTATGACCATTTTCACACTTATGACCGTTGCAGCACCCCCATCGTCATGTGATCAAAATTCAGACACTTGGCAATTGGCTCATATTTATGATGGTGGCAGTGTCCCAGCATCACGTGATCATCTTCTCACAAGCAAAGTCAATGGGGAAGTCAGATTCACTTAACAATCATGTTACTAACTTATCAACTGTAGTAGTGATTCACACAACTATAGCAAGAAAGGTGTAAAATGGGGCAAAATTCATTTAACAACTGCCTCACTTATCACTAGAAATTTTGGGCTCAATTGGGGTTGTAATTTGAGGAGTATCTGTATTGGATTTTATAGCACTGCCATCATACATGAAGGAAGGGTCAAAAGTGCTTGTTACAGTTCCAGCAGTTCTTAGAAAATGAATTATATATTTTAGGAACCAAGACTGGAATAATAGTGGTAAAACAAATTATACCATTTGTCTGTGTATAATATTCAAAGTAAATTTGTCATTCTTCTATTGACATTTCTATTGTTGCATCTTCCTATTCTGTACCCATTTAATCATACAATTTAATTTATTTGGATTCTGCATCATTCTCCATTAGTAAATTACAAGTCATGCTGAATAAACAAGATTTTCAAATTTAATCAAACATTTTAACATTCCCTTTTCTGTAATTCTTTTATTGCTGCACTTATTTAAAAACAGAAACTATCCCTCCAATCAGAAATAATCTCCTCCTTCTCCTCTTCTTCCAAATTTTCAGTAAGTTACTTAGTAATTCATGTTTTCTTATAGATTGTTTATTGTTTATATAGTTTGTGTTTATATAGATTGTTTATATAGATTGTTTATATGTATCAGCCCAGATGTATCAGTGCAACCTCTGAGCTACCCCTTCCATTAAAGTTACAGAACCATAGGGGAATACAATCCACTCTGAAATTCATATTAAATAGGTGGAATTATAATGTAGCTGAAGTTCACAACAGTTAAATCACTTTGTTCTCTTTAAACTTCGAGTTTTTGAATTTAATCCTTGGCTTTTTATTGGAACATATACAATTTATTACTTATCTATACCAAATATTTAATGCAGGTATCTTTGTTAATGATCATTTATTCAATGACTGTTTAAAGTTACAATAGCATAGAATGCATGGTACTTATGCTCAATTGTTATGACCATTCCAGCAGTCCTACCTTAACACAATGAAAATTCAGGTGCTTGGCAATCTGCTTGCATTTACAACCACAGAACATACTTTAGCTTCACCCCACTCACTGTTTCTTCTATCTCTGCTCTTTTGGCCATCCTCCATTTTGCCTTCTCTGTCTCCAGCTGGCTTTTGCCATTTTCTTCCTCCTGTTGCTGATGAGAAGTGCCTGTTGGTCCATTGCAAGGCTGTGTATAGCTTGAGGAACAACCTGTGCATAGCTAGAAGCTGCCTCACAAAAGGCCAAACTGGACACATCTTGTCAGCAGAAGGACGAAGGTATCAAAAGTCAGCAGAGGGTGGTAGTGCAATGCAGGATAATAGGGGATTTAGGCTGCAGCGCTGGGGCTTTGTATCACAGGGTATGGATAGCTGGATGCATCATGAGATTAATGAGACACTCAGTGACTGGGGCTGCACCAGCAGCATCAGGGCTAAAATATCACAGTAGCAACTCTGGTCTCTACTTTAGCTCTAGCATTCCCAGCATCAAGGAGTGCTGCTGTACACGGCAGCCTAAAGGCCAGAGATGGGGGAAGTAGCCAGGGGGAGGGACTTGAAGAGAGGCAGTCTCTTACTTTGGAAGAACCAAGGATTAAGGCTTGGAGGAGGAGCCAAGCCAGGAATGGCTTGAATCAGGGTGGGTGCTTACCTAACAACCAGGTGGGGTTAAGTTAACAATGGCAACAGGGATTGTCAAAACTGCCATTGCTAAGCAGGTTGGTCAGGTGATATCTTGTTTACTGACATTACTTTGCAGTGCAGTTGTGAGCCCCAATTGTGGCTGTTAAGCGAGGACTACTATATTTTATTGTCAATAAATATAAATTTGAAAAAGAAAATTGAATCTTGATAGAATGTTCATTTTGACAGCCACAATTTTCCCAAACCAAGGCAGTTTTATTTTTTTTTCCCCAGCAGGAACTGTATCCTAATGTATTTATATATCTTGAAAAGCAATTACATTTAAATCTTTGTTACTTTTTGTAAAAATGAATCCTGAATATTTGACCTTATTAGAAATGTTAAAATCTGTTGTTTGATAGGCAACAGCTTTTCCTTTTCTGCTGAATTCCATGTCGACAGTTTCATTAAATAACCTGACAACAAACTATAATTACGTATATTTTATCCACAATGTTAAAGGGTGCTGGACTGAATAAATGTATATACAATATGAGTGAATAGCAAATAAGTAAAGAAAATCAATCACTTGCTGAATTAGGCAGCTATTAAAATCAATCAAACAAATAATTAAATAAACTCAGTGTGTCTTTTTTGTGGCTAATTTAAATCCTGAAATTTTATTTCTTTTCATACTGTCTTATTCATTTCAATATAGCCTACTGCTCCAAAATAAAAGTACTTTCTACAATTTTGGCTTTTTGTTATTTAGAAATATATCTATGCAAAAAAATTACAGCAACATTTTCTTCAGAACTGCAAACATGAAAGGCCATTCCAAATTGTCAAAGGTATCAGCATCAAGAAAAATAGCGCATAATTTTTATTCTTCTTATCATTATTCCTTATATATCTTTTCCAATATAAGTTCCCTTTAATCAGGATATATTATATCAATTTGAAAACTATTTAGTGTAGTTTTACATATTAAAGAAGAGACAGATCTATATGCCTCAGGATTAATTCAATTATTTTTTCTTTATTAAAAAAAATAAAAGAAAAGCTACTTTACATTTGGAGGAAATTCTTCACATATCTGGATCTCACTAATTACTTGGATTAAAGTTTATCAGAACATTTTAAGGAAGTTTTGTAGTAAATCCAGAAGTGCTATCAGGTTCTTGAGCTTTATTAAGCTTCAAATTTAAATAAGTTTTATCTTATGTTGTAGATCAATTAAAAACCTCTTTTTGTTGCTATGTAAATGTATAAATTAAATTTGTAAATCTGTAATGTACTTTTTCATTTAAATGTTTTTGTTGAGTATAAGACAGCTGGTATAGACATTTCTGTCAAAAGAGGAGAATTCTGGTGAAATTCTAATGAGTGGAATGGTTTTTCATTTAATTACTAACTAGGTGGCAATGTATGTGAATATTCTATTTTTCATTGTACCACTATCTCACTAATAGTCACTTGTCTCCCTGATTTCCATGCTTTCATTAAATCTAAAACATTGCAAGGGGTTTTCATAAAGCCTGCATATCCTGCCCAGGATTATTTGTTGGATATTTTTTTCCTCTCTTGCAAAGAACATTCAGTCAGTTGCGCTGGTCACATACACTACAGGACATGATTAAGAATTTTGAAAGACTGTACGTGTCAGGAAGAGCATCTGGTCAATAAATGCTCAGCTCTACCCAGTCACCCCAATATTATCCTGAATAGGGATTACAGGTTTATAAGACTGGAGTCTGTGCCCGGTTCCAATAGTTTTTATTGTGTGTGTACACTAGAGTGCTTCAAAATTCTATGTCTATTTTATCATGTCTTCATTATGGCAATATTTACATTTATAACCCAATTGCCATTGGAAAAAATTGCCTGAATACCATACCATTTTACTTTTGATTATATAACCCAGAAATTATTTATTTTTAATCAAAAATGGACCATTATACTACAGAAGCTTATTTAAAATCCATAAAGGATTTCTGTCAATTTTAAGGTTCATATTATACAGTTTTATTGGAAAATCAGACTATATCTATTTTAGGGAATGTGCCATTGCAAATCAGGGAATTGAGGAATGCATGTTTAGAAGGAAAGCCAGAGGGACAGAGCAGTTGCAGATATATTTTTAGAGAAACTAGTATATTTCTCAAGAACTATTTCAAAAGATTCAAGAACAAGGTGATTCCAAAATCAGGTTAGCAAGTCTTGCCACTTTTGACAATTAATAATCATAAGTAATTATTGGAATAAAAAAATAGAATGTATTCTAATCAAAAACACTTTCTTGGATAATTTTATCTCTTTCTGTATTTATAGTCTACAAAAATCTGACAATAGCATATGTATATTTCAATGTCCACTCCTTTCAATAAAACACTAGAAGCATATATACATGTGTATTTCTAGTATTTTATTGAAAGGAGCACTAACACTACAGTTAACATATGCACAGTATATGTGATATGTATACAGTATTTTATTTTATTGTATTAAATATTTTAAAATTTTCATATCTACCTATCTCAAAAAGCTGAAAGAGTGGAACATGAGTCTGAAAAATAAATGACTGGTCATTATTTACATAGAGATTAAAATTTAGGTTCCTTTGATTACTAAACATGAAAGAAATCAGGATAAAAACAGACTGCAATTTCAGCTTTTATGAATGCTGAAGTTTTACATTTCTCTATTTCTTATGAAGGAGTCTTCAAATTAAATCTAAAAATACTTGATTCAAATGGGACTCAGGTGGCACATTATCAACAGTCCTCAGCAAAATGTATCATGTGTATCACAGAAAATCAAGAGTACCAAATCATCACATGGGCAAGATAGGAAAGATTTTTTAAAAAAGAGAAAAAATAACAGACAGCTGAATCTGTTCATTCCTCCCAAAATATGTTGCAAACTAAATTATTTGGGTTCTTTTGTAACAAAAGAAACCTATGCCATCCACATAAATCCTTTTGAAATTAATACAGATCACGATCACTTACCAAGCATTATTACCATAATACCTCCACACGGCATATACCCCTGGAGAACATAGAAGAGCTCTCACTCTCTTGAGATGGACACTTGGGCCCTTCATATTTACATAACTGTCTACAAAAGTAACCTTGTGCTCCTGCTTCAGACCTATGAACCTGGACTCCATACTGGCAAGCATGACAATTGTCAATCAAGTACAGCTGTAACAGCCATTTTAAAGAGAGATCTTGCTGTTTTCATTGTTCCATTGGCTTCCAGGAAATCTAAGGCTGAAAATTAGTAATTCACTAGTACAATCTCTGGGAAGCATTGTTTTGTTTTATCATCCTATGAGGGAAGTGTGTCCTGAAAGTTTGGGACCTAAGGAAATACTTCTTCTGGTATATGCCTGCCCAAAATATCTTTAAGAGGACCCTTTCGAGCATCTGAAATACATTATGTGGAAATGAAGGAAAGAACTTTCATGTCATAGCATCCTGGCTCTACAACTTGTTACTTTTTTTGAAACTGGCTTTTACCAATATTTCTCACCCTTCAGTACTATGTGAAGCTTCAACTTTAATCTTGTACTACAAACTTTACTTCCACATCCTAACTTCTATCAGCCTTTAGATCAGGGGTGGGCAAACTTTTTGGCTCGGGGGCCGCATTGACTTTTAAAATTTGACAGACGGGCCGGGTCAGCACAAGATTTTTTGGGAATCTCCCCCCCACCCTTCCCCCCCTCTTCTCCTCCTTCCCCTCCCTTCAGAGGCCCCCTGAGTCAGGAGTTGCTACCGCCGGCGCGGCTCCAGTCCCGCGTTGCCTCGGGAAAGGAAAGGCAAAAAGGAAGAGCCGCGGCAGTGCTTTGCAATGGGAGCAGCGGCACCGGAGGCTCAGGCTCAGCGGCTCCTAGTTTTGCCTTTTCCTTCCCAAGGCAACGCGGGACTGGAGCCGCTGCGAGCTCCGCCCGGTGGTAGCAACTCCTGACAGCCCCAGCCGGACACCTGAGCGGAGCCGGGCGAAACTGCCTGTTGCTGCTGCCAGAGCACCGCGGGGTTGCCTCCTCAAGCAGCCTGCCCACCCACCGGGCTTCCCCTCTGCCGCGCGGCTCGGGGCCAGGCGTGGCGCCCGCGAGTTAAAAGGAAGCCGAAAGTTGCTGGGAAGTTGCTCGGGTGCTGGGAGTAGGCTTTTAAAGTGCCGCCCGAGCAAAGTTTAAGCAGCCCGCCTGCCCGCCGGGCGGAATCCTTCCTGCTCCTCGGCGGGAAGACGCTCCAGCCTGCAAACTTTGCCTTTGCAAAGCCCTGGAAGCCCGGAAAACCGAGCAACTTCCCAGCAACTTTTGGCTTCGTTTTAACTCACAGGCGCTCGCGCCTCGCCCGAGCCGCACGGCGGAGGGGAAGCCCGGAGCGCCGCCAGGTCGCCTCCTCCAAGCAGCCCGCCTGCCCGCCCGCCCGCCTGGCTTCCCCTCCGCCACACGGCTCGGGGCCAGGCACGGCGCCCGCGAGTTAAAGCGAGCGGAAAGTTGCTGGGAAGTTGCTCGGGTGCTGGGAGCAGGCTTTTAAAGTGCCGCCCGAGCAGGACCGCTGAGCCGGGGCAGGGCACCAAGGCAGGGCAAGGGTCCACCAGCAGCGGCCTAGCTTTAGGTGGCTCCAAGCAGCCCGCCCCGCCCGCCGGGTGGAGCCCTTCCCGCTCCTTGACGGGAAGACGCTCCAGACTGCAAGCTTTGCCTTTGCAAAGTTTAAGCCTGGAAGCCCCGGAAAAAAAAGGGGATCGGCGGGGACTCACCTTCGGAGAGGTCGCACTCGAAGGTGATTTCGAACTCCCAGCCGAGGCCTTTGCAAATTTCTTTTCTTTCCTACCCCTAGATCGCTCCGCACTGTTTTGCAGCTTTGGGGGCCACGCGGCACAGGGCAATACGCCACGCCCAGCGATTTTTTTTCAGGGGCGGGCCGCATTGGACAGACCAATGGCAGCGATTTTTTTTCAGGGGCGGGCCGCATTGGACAGACCAACGGGCCGGATGTGGCCCGCGGGCCGTAGTTTGCCCACCCCTGCTTTAGATGCTTTTCTGTTACTGATACTGTTTGCTACTGTATGTTTAAACTAATTCAGTATTAATTCAGTTCTATATATTGTTAACTCATCATGAAATCCTCTGAATGGTAGCTGGATATAAATACTTTAAATAAGAAAACACTAGAAATACAACAAAACTATAAGAAAGATGGGATATAAACAAAGAAAAAATGGTACAAAATACAACAAAATCTTTTCCCCCTGGGTTTATTTGGCATTCAGAAAGCATCTGGACTTTCTTCTTTGGGATAATCATACTGTACTAGCCCATTTTTGGATTCAATAATATCTTTGTAAGTTTCTCAATAAATTGTATCTGAAGACTACAGGAAAATATTCTCAGTTGGGATTTAAACAACTGATTTTCTAATCACATGATCATTTATACTTTAGCAGACATAATTCTTTTACTTGTTTTGTTGCTTAGATATGTTTCTTTTTCCATTACAAGATGGTTAAAAATATTCCATATTGAAGGATTTAAATCAGCTACAAACAGGTTTATCTGAATATGACCAGGGGTGAGCTTCAAAAATATCAGCAACCCGTTCTCTGCCCAGTTGCTGACTGGGCATGGCCATGGTGGGCATACCCTAGTCAGCCGCCTGCACCATGGCATGGGGGCCCTTTTCACCCTCCCCAGGCTCCAGAGGCTTTCCTCGAGGGCAAAAACAGCCTTCCCTGGAGGCTGGAAATGGGCCCGTTTCTGGCCTTCTGGAACACCGGTTTTTCACCCTCCCCAAGCCTCCGCGCGGGTCCTGTACTTGCCTGGTATTCAAAATGGGCCACGTGGGAACTCCTGGGAAAAGTGGGTGAGGTGGGGCTAGCCAGGGGTGGGATTTGTACATTCGCTGAACTCCACAGAATCTTATCTAGAGGATTGCCCGAACCCGTGCGAACCCACAGCAGCCCACCCCTGAATAGACAGAAGTTTGTCCCTTCTTTTTATGCATCTTCTGAATTGGACATCTATAGACAAGCCTGACCAGATCGTGGTCTGATTTATCCAGACTAGGATATCTGCAAGGAATATTAGGCAGATGGAATTGTTAATGTTTCCAAGGGTCCTGTTAGAATAACTTCTATTCTAAGCTGTAGTGTACATTCCCTCTCCCCACTCCAAAAGGAGATAGGAGATATGGTGCCTAAACCATCGGAAAACCAGAAATCTCTATCCAAATTGACTGTAATATGAACATAAAACATTGCTTTGTGACTTTTTATTAATCATTCTAATATGGTACTGGTATTAAATCATTGTTTGAATCAGTAAAGCCATGTGCCCTCTCAAGAGAAATCATTCAAGCAGTGAAAATGAATCAACAATCTGAAACATATTTCTAAACTATAATATATGGACTAAGATTAAAGCATGAAACCTATGATTATCTAAGCAGTAGTTGAATATATTAAAAAGAACACAATTATACTAAATTACAGTTTGTTGGTAGGATAAAAATTCTTTATTTGGAAGGAATTTTCTATTAAGATTAGCTAATATGTTATGTTGAAAACTGCTCCAAAGAATTATCTTAACCCAGAATGAAGCTAATAACATTCCTGCTGTTACTAGAATAGTCTGCATGGTAACTTGGTCTTTTCAGCTGTCTATATATTCAAAATGTATTCATATACAGAGTATTGGTAAAGTTCCTTTAAAGAATATCCAGATGATTATTCAGAATATTTTTCTAGTTTAATGATAATTAGAGACATGGGTAATTAAAAGCAAAATGCACAGAGCTCAAGCTGTGGATTTTGATAAAGACAAGAGAAATGATCTTCCAAAGAAAGCATTTTTCCCAAAATAATTACCTGTGAAATGAGACGATATTCTAACTAAGAGATAATTGATAGTTACTGCAGTTGCTAGAAAGCATGGATGCTTTTAAAAAATAAATGATGAAGAGTTACTTGGTGAATTTAATCCCTAAACAATCTTCTCTTTCTTCCCTTTCCTTCTCTCTTCAATCTCTTTTTTCCTCCTCCTCTTCATCCAATTTGATTTCTTCTTTTGTTTTGCAGTTCCCATCTTACCCTGTTTCTGCTAAAAGAGGTGTGTGTGTGTGTGTGTGTTTTTCCATGGCTTCTGTGTGTTGTATGTATGAGTTACATGCATATGTTAAATGCAAATTAAAATCAATAACTTGTATTAGTTGTTATAAGTAATTACTTTGAATTAATTGTGTTTCTGTTTGCATGTATATCTCACCCCATATGAGAAGAGTACTTTTTCATACTTCATTTCATTATTTTTATGGTTTTCTTCTTTCTATTACTATAGAAAACCATAAAAATAATGAAATGAAGTATTCCACAGATTATCAAAAGCAACAGCTAAAAAGTATCTAAATAGTTCGAAACTGTGAAAAGTGTATATCAAAATTGTATAATGACATCTTTTTATTTAACATATGCAGGAAAATGCTGAAGTAGAAGAAATTGAAATTAAAATAAACTGCAATGATATTATTTGATGGCTGGAAAAAAAGGAGGAATCTTTTCTAAGTGAAAGATAAACTAAGAGTTCAGAAGCTGAAGCCGTTCTTTGTTTAAGAACTGTAATTAGAACTGGCACCTCCATTCAGATATATTACTTTGATTTTATTCTTCTTCCTAGTTGAATCATTGATTTTTTTATTTGTTGCGGTGATGTTTGCCTTTATTCCAATGCTATTTCTCTTAAAGATCCAAAATCTGCCAGTAACTATGACAATGTTGCAGAATTGGCTTTATCTTGTTTAATATACTGTCGAACTGTATATATTGCTAGGCAAATATAAAGGTAAGTCATATAAATTCCAAATAGGCCCAGAGAGGGGAATAATCATAAACATTCTCATTCCAAATATATATAGATTTTAAAGACTTTGATTTGGTCCCTTCATTCACTAGGAATAAGAACATCTTTTCTGTCCCCAGTAATCTAAATTTTTTGAGGATAAGATAAAACATTTACGAGCCCATCTGCCACTGTGGGATTTTTATAGATTCAGTGTTTACCTGATGAGTAACAATGTTATTTCTCTTTCATTTTGTTTGCTACTACTATATGAGCTTAGAAGCTACTTTCCTATTCATTATTCTCAGGGGTGGGGAAGGATGGTAGGATCAGTATCTTGAATCTATCCAAAGCTTTAAAATTGTTTTCTTTTCTTTTTCTTTTTGGTATAACATTAACACAGTGGGAGTGAGTAACTTTTTATGTGAGAGAGATCATGGATGGAAGGAGGATAAATGGAAGGATAGATGGATGGATACGCACATGTTTGGCTATAGGTTGAAAAAAAAATCCGTTTTCCACCTAGGTCATCCTTTTTCTACAGGCAAAAGCCTCCCCTAATCTTCAAACAAAGTTATAGAAAAGGCATTTCATCTTATGGAGACTAAAGATGGCAAATTTATGTCTGCTGGGGAAGCCAGCCAACTCCAGTAAACAAACATAAAATGGAATCCTCTCAAGATAAGGGCATTTTTTTTATCACAATACTGCACCCTGATGCCAGATTCCTCATAAAAATTCCACACATCAAAGATCACATACTCCACAGAAACACTCTTCCTCTACAAACTTCACACATCTAAAGGGTAGGAACACCTCAGCTTACATATCCATTACTTGCCGCTCAAAATCCATTATTACTATAAACAATATCACTTTCAGTGTTTTAACTTTGTAGCCTACATTTCAATCGCTGTACTGCATTTATGCTATCAAAATAAACTTTACTTCGAGCAATTGTCCTGCATTCTTAATTAAGTAACCAAGTTTGGAACTGGACCAAGAACATTCTTCTAACATGCCATTTAAATCTTTCTTCCTTATATATTTGCTATTTAGCATGCCTATTTTATTACAAGATAACTTTTACACTAGGAAACTGATCTTGAGAAATATTTTTTCTATAAGGAAGTATGACACTTAAAATCAGTGGTGGGATGGAATAATTTAATAACTGGTTCTCTGGCTGGATAAATGTAGCCGGTTGGTCACATGACTGGGTGGATGATGTCACTGATCACACACATCCCCGCCTCCCAGCCACTCACCTCAAAGGCAGAAGTAGGATTCAGCTGGTTGGGGATAATCCCCCCACTGGCTGGCTCCACCTCCACAGTTTTTTTTGGCCGTTTTTATCCTTTTTTAAAAGCCGTTTTCAGGACAAAAAAAATGGACAAAAACCAGACCATTTTGGGGGTTCTTTTCAGGCCATTTTTGGCTGGAGCAAAAATGGTCTGAAAATGGCCTGAAAATGCCCCCCAAAATAGCCCCCAAAACAGGCCAAAAAATGAGCAGGGATGGGGCCAGCTAGTAGTGGGGTTTGCCGGTTTGCCAAACTGTGCAGAATCTTAACTACCGGTTTGCCTGAACCAGTGGCAAACCGGTAGTTCTATGGGTACATAGATGATTTAATAATTTAAAGAGGGACATATCTGCAAGAAACTGGAAAATAGTAACCAGGTATCATTTTATTGTGAGAAACACATGTTCTATATAATGAATGATATTTTGAGGCCTAAGAGTTGCACTGGACAAATTTATATTAATAGAAACTCAAATAAAGCATTCAGAAAAGTTAAGCTTAATAGCATACTTGAAATTGATAAAGAATATACTTTTGGGGATAATGAAAGACACTAATTTTTGATAAGATACATTTTTATTATTGTTCTAATTAACTTTTATGACTGTTAATGTTAACTATTAACATTGTAAGCAGCCAGAGTCACCTCACTGCAAGATGAGTGCAAACAAATTAAATAAATAAATATATACTAAAATGTTTTATAACTGTTCTTGCTACAAACTATCAGTATATAACTTTTGTTAGAGAAACTTAATTAAATCTTCTTCAACAGGAGAATTTTTTTAAAAAATAGTATATTTTTTCTCAAAATCAGAAGGTACCATAAACATTAAGTAGGATTTATGTTAATAAGAACTTAGGAGACATTATTTAGAATGTATCTTTTTCACATGCAGAACAACATGCTCCGGGTTGTTTATTAGACGATTATCAGGGAATCCATTATTGATTTTGCTTCAGCAAAGGACACTAATATATTCTAATGTTAGGCAATTGGAGTAGAAGATTAAGATTCATTTTTGTTGATAAGCTAGAAATGCATACAAATCATACCAAAATTTTAACTGCAGCAAAGCTGAAATCAATGCCTCTGTTCAGAATAGAGGCATTGATTTCAGCTTTGCTGCAATGTTTTAATGATTTGTATGCATTTCTAGCTAATTACAAAAATATTGTTGTTTATCAATATTTCAAAATAGTCTCCAAAATGTGTTCAGAAATATTGAGAATCAAAACAGAAAACTGGAAATTTAATGGCTTATTGTCTGAACGAATTCTATACCTATACTCAGATCAATGACAGTAATCTACGCAGAAAGAATCTATTAATTATATGATGATGATCCTCAATCAATTCAATGCAATATCAAAATCTCTTCATTGTTCAGGTAGTCCTCACAATGACCACAATGAGACTGGAATTTCTGCTGTATTGGTACAGTTGTTATAATGCAGTACTGCAGGCTAATTCTGCTGACTGTGGCTGACTGCAGTTTGGCAGGTCAATTCTGACCTGCTCAAGGTTCACCCAGCCTTCCAGGCTTCCGATTTGAGCTTTTTCGGCGACAGACCGAAATCTTCGATCATGCGCAGTTTCGATCTGTGCTTGCCACTGGAGAGCCCCGAGCTGGCTGGTTTTGGGGCTAAGCCACCCTGTAGAGATGGTGAAGAGGGGGGAGACTGCCAGCAGGGTCGAGGAGAGTCACATCTCTCCTCCCCAGCTGGCCATTACTCCCTTTCCCGAAGGCGGTTGCAATGGTGGTCAGAAATGGCCAACTCAAAGAAGAACTCGACCGGAAAAGTATGTGCAGGAGGAAGATAAGAAGAGAAGGTTTTGGCTGACCGGGTTGAACTTAAAAAGCAACAATATAAGGTACCCTGGAATTTGAATTATAAAGAACAACATTGTTCCCAAAGAAGACTTTGAAGCGGCGAATGAGAGAGGGAAGGGAAAGGATTTGGGTTTGTTTGTTTTTTTCCTTCCCTATATTGACAACTAAGAGATTTAAGCAAGAAACTGGCAAAAATCCACTTTGACATTAACAGATATTTAAGCTGAAAATAAAATGTCAAAGGGATAATAAAGATTTCTGGATTCTCAAAAACTTTTAAAAGAAGAAAAAAACAAAAGGGTGGGATCTGGAAAAATGAAGGAGACCACCTGGAAGTGAAAGGAATTAACAGTGAAACTTTAACAAGATTCCTAAAAGATACATTTTAACTGAAACTTTGTAACAAGATAAGAGAACCCCAGGAAGAGAAAGTGGAAAAAAGAAACAAGAAACAGCTTTGGATTATTTGGATTACTTGGTGATTTTTGGATTTTTGGCTATTGGATCTAAAGTATTAAAATTAATCGGGTGGTTGTTTAAAAGTTTTTAAAATGGTATCACTCTTGGAAGAATTGAGAATGGAACTTAAAAACAGAAAGAAGATGTACAAGAAGGAAGAGGTTCTTTTGGCTTCGTATTTCAATTTTTAGAAATGGAGATCCTGAACTATGAGAAACAACAAGAAATGCCTGTAGAACAAAAAGGACGGGACAAAGAAGAAATCATCTTCAATGACCAAGTATTTCTATGTGGGGAAAAGAAAGAAAAGGGGGGAAAGAGAGTGAAAAAATTAAGATTTGAAAAAAACAACCCCAAAAAAGAATAGTTTGAAAAGTAATTACAACATTAGGAAGAAACAGAAGAGAGGATTACAGAAGAGAGAATCAGAATTAGAGAAGGGATCAAAAAGGGAAGGGAAAAGAAGAGGAGGAAGAGGGAAAAGAAAAGAAATTATAAAGGACAGAAACAGGACATAGAGAAACAGGGAAAACGTACAAGGGTTAAGGGTATAAGCCTATTTAGAAGACACAGAGATAATGGGTGAAAACTTAATTGAAAGGGGGATTCTGCAAGGGTACATAAGATAGTATTGTTATATTAGAAATAGAAATGAACTTTGAAAATATGAAACAAGTGTGATTAAAATGATAGATAAAATAGTAATTGTAATGTAATGGAATGTTTAATAAATAAATGAAATAAAGAGAATGAGAGAATGAAATTAGGAAAGGAGGGGAACATTTTAATTATTATAAATGTTTTATAAAAATTTAAGTGAAGAGGAATATGAAAGAAACAGGAAAAAATTGTGGAAATATTATAAGTGTTCCTAGAAGTATGATACCCTATTGAAAAGAAATGTTAAAGATGTCAAAGATTATAACTAACATTAATGATAGAGCTGAATTGGAATAGAATAAGTATTTTATTTATTATTGTTATATATATATTTTCTCCTTAAGAACTTAGTGCATATTTTAAGAATGGACCAAGCAGAATTCGACTGGAAGTTATGTATTATAATTGTAAAGGCATAAATTGAAGTTTAAATAAGAGTTGAATGGATAAAAATTAAAAGATACAAAGGTGTCATACTCCAATTAGTAACTACAGGGAAAAATTTTGTTTAATGAGAAAATATGAAATTGAAACAAAAGTATAAATATAATGACTAGAAAGGTATTGAAACTTAGAAATATATATATATATATATATATATATATATATATATATATATATATATATATATATATATATATATATATATATATATATATATATATATATATATATATATATATGAATTTAGAAAGGAATGAGATAATTAAAAGCAAGATTGAGAAAACTAAGGGAAGGGAAAAATTATTGAGAAAATGTTAAAATAGTAATAAGATATGGAATAGAACACAAAGATGAATATGAAATTGAATTTGTGTCTGTATGGAGAAGTGATAACCCGGGACCATGCTATTCTCAAAAAAAGAAATTTTACTTATATTATGTTTTGTGAAAACCCAAATAAAATTTTTATTTTAAAAAAAGGTTCATCCAGCCTTTCATCTTTCTGAAAAATCTGTCCTTGTGTCTAGTTGTTCTGGTGTGCAGTGCCCTATACATCATTTTATAGTTATCTTTTTAAACAAAACTAAAAACATGGTTTCTGAGACAGCATAAAAAGGGCCAGTCAGATAATGGCCCTTAATGCATGTTTTAAACTTAATGGTTTTATTTATGTCTAAATAATTCTGACCATGCACTAAATAAATTGTGTGCCCTTTGTGTCCTCTAAAAAACAAAACATGAGGCTTGAATTCCAAGCCCCAAGGACACTGGAAGGTGGCAAACAGTACTCTGATGTGATGCTATTTTAAAAAAATACAGACATGTCAACATCATAAATTCTCTGGAAATGTCACTTTGAAGTCTGATGGTATTCTTTTTAATGTTTTCCAGTCAATTTTATAAACTTTATTTTTTAACTCTAAAATCACACTAGCCTCCCCTCACTAATGAGGACTGGATGCATGAGAAGAGGAATCATTTGACTGTAGAAAAGCAACAATCAATCATTTGAATATCAGAAGTGTGTGGTCACATACATGTGCACGTGTGCATATATACACACAAGTACTATGATCAATAACTTCTGGAATTGTCCACAGAATTGCTTAAGATGAGATAGTTTTACAAGATTTATACAAATCAAAAGAACAAGAACAGAAATTGCCCAACAATGTCTATATGACTCATCTGTTCAGCATTTCCTTACATATAAAGCATGAAGCTTATCTAAAGAATTTAGTGATCTACTTTTCGTACAGAATATAGGGCATGCCAGACCTTCGGAATGACAGAGTTACAATCTGTGGTGAAATGTGGTCAAGTAAGGCCCTCCCAATTTTCTGCTATGGGTAGTACTAGAAACTCATAGAAGTTGCATTTTAGGGCAAAATAATGGAAGACATGAGCTAGCATAAGTTCAAACTACTCTTTGTTCTTAAAGCTCCATCAACATGCCAGATGACAGTGCCAGACTTGTGTCTAGAATAAAATGCAGTCAGTTGTAGTGCATATTTTTCAACTGCTCAAAATAGAAAGCAGTTTTGTGGGGGAGTACAGAATTTTGCATCAGCCGCATCAACGGAAGCATTTGTTACAGCTCACAAAATTGGCACAATTGTTCCCAAATTTCCTTTTTATTTCTGTATCATAGGAGCTTTTTATGATACTATTCTTTCATCCCCAATTGATTTGCTAAAATTGTCAATAATATGCTCTTCTTTCTTTTACATACAATAAGATGGGAAAGATTGGAAGCTTTGTCATACTGGGTTTGGAGGGATTGTGATGCATACTATTAAATGGCTATCTGTGCAATCCTAAAAACAATGGCTACATCCTATACTTCACAAAATTCAGTGGAATCCCTACAGAAACCTGAAGATAATTGTACTGATAATTGTTCTTTATTTTCTAAGCTTTTTTCTAAATCTCAGACCACAGTTGCAGCATGATGGAAGTGCCAGAGCTTTCTATGTAAAGCAGAGATTTAAAGAAGTCAATTCATCAAAATCATAGGTCTGCAGGATTGAAAGCAGCCATATATTGATTCCAAGGGTTAAAATCCCATAAGCAATCTCTTTTTTAGCAATAAGAAGGCAAAATTTTATAATGTTTACAACTAATTTTTTGCTCTTCTTCTGTTGCACTAAATATGTTCCCCAAGATATCCATCATAACTTCTTGAATTGTGTTTTGGAGAAGTAAAAATGTAATTTGAGGTCATGATTATTTCTTTTTAAGTATTATAATATTAAATGCTATAGAAACAGAATTAGAATTAAAGTTTTTTTAACATGGAAAAGGAAAAAAGAAAATAAAAAGATATCATTATCTTTGATATCTGCATTTTTAACACAAGTAGCCCTTGGCTTACAAAGTGCTCATTTAGTGACCATTCAAAATGACAATAGCACTTAAATATGTGACTTATGACTGATTTTCACATTTACAACCATTGCATCTACATGATAACAATTCAGGTGCTTGACAATTGACTCATATTTATGACATCATATTTATGTCCTGGGTTCATGTGATCACATTGTGCAACCTTCTGACAAGCAAAGTCAATGGGGAAGCCAGGTTCATTTAACAACCATGATACTAACTTAACAACTGCAGTCATAACAAAAGGTTGAAAATGGTGCAAAACTCACTTAACTACTGTCTTACTAGCAACAGAAATTTTGGCTCAGTTGTGGTCGTAAGTCGAGGCCTACCTGTAATGTTATCCAAAGATCAACATATCTTTAACTCATTTTGGTAATTTTTCCACTTAATAAATGTATTTATGAAGTATAATAAATTGGCCACCATTGCCCTAATCAAGCCCAAGGATTCCAATACAGTTGTATAGAAAGCAGTAGGATTTATTGGAAGAGCAGTATCAATTTTTTGTGTGGGATTATTAAGGAATGATCAATACCTTTGTACTCTTTGTACCTTTGTAATACTGATTTGAAGGTGTTGATTAAAAGTTACTACTTGGAAAGAACTGTTGTTTCATCAACATGCAAATGCTTTCTTATAAAGACCTTATAAAGGTTTGCTGATTTGAACTATTGTTAGCTGTTTTTTTCTAATAAGCTGAATAAGCAGAATAGAAAAGGAACTATTATTATTCTTCATCTGTAAATAATTTTAAATGGAGCATTCATTTATTTTATTTATTTATTGAATTTTTATACTGCCCATCTCACTTAAGTGACCTTGGAAAGTTTACAACTGAGCATTTACAACAAATGCTATTTCTCTGATAATTGGGATTCATAAAATCATAGCAAAAGATGATTCCATTTGTCTACAGAACTTTTGTGCTTCCAGATTCTTTCAACAGCAGTTCCTGAGGGTTGAAAAGCAGTTCCTGAGAGTCCCCCCCCACACCTCTTCATGATCTGGCAATAAACCCTCCAGAAACACTGGACTTGCCTCCTTTGAAAACAGTCTGTTAGGCAAATAGATTTGTAATCCACAAAATCTTTTCTTATTCTTTTATTTGTTTCAAAGAATGTGTCCTAGAGACCTTGAAAATATGTGAGCAAGTCTGACTTTCAAATGTATATGTGGGTGTCTGTGAGAGAGAGAGACAGAGAGACAGAGAGACAGAGAGACAAATCGACTCAGTGAGACATGACATGAAAGCAAAATCTTATCTTAATACTGATTTTTTTCTTGCTACTGAAGTAGCCTATGAAACACATGAACATTATAATCAAGCTCATCTAAGATCTTAGAATGTTAATTTTCAACTGTGTTGTGAATACACAAAGAAAGGATGACTAGAAGTGAAGCGGGTACCATGATTAGCAGTTGATATCATGAGAAATAATACATTTAATCTACATTCTTGAAAAAGGGAGGTAAGTCAATGAATTTTTATACAGGTCTAGGGCAGTAGTGGGATTCAATTTTTTTTTACTACCGGTTCTGTGGGCATGGCTTGATGGACGTGGCAGGGGAAGGATACTGTAAAATCTCCAGTCAGAGGTGGTATTTTCTGGTTCTCCAAACTACTCAAAATTTCTGCTACTGGTTCTCTAGAACTGGTCAGAACCTGCTGAATACCACCTCTGGTCTAGGGAGAACTTCTGGTCACTGGTCACTGTGGTGTAGGGTAAATGGAACCTGTTGATGTTTAACTGTGAAGAGGAACCAATGTTAGACAGAGAGTGAAGGACATATTTTGAGGTGACACAGTATGAAGGAACCGGAAGGGAGGAGTTAAGAAAAATAAAGCAGTTTGTGTGCAGAGAACTCACGTGTTAGGAGTATTATTACAAAATACGACATGGTGTCAGAAGTTCTGTAACACAGTAACTGGACAACGAGGTCTACCCAAAAGAGGAAAATGAGCGGCAGTGGGGATGAGCAGAATGAGGAAGGAGTTAGCAGAATGGCTAGCACACCCAGCGCTACTTTTAACATCCAACCACCGGAGCCCTTTGATTTTTCCAAACCAAATGACAAAATGGATACGTCGATTTGAGAGATTTAGGCAAGCAAGCAATCTCGCAATAAGCTCTGAAGAAAATCAGGTGAACACTTTGATTTACTGTATGGGAGATGAAGCAAATGATGTTCTGCATGGCCTGAAACTCAGTGAAGCTGATCAGCGTCAGTATACTAAAGTAAGAGATGGCTTTCAGTAATTCTTTGTAGTAAAAAAGAACATTGTGTATGAGTGTGCAAGATTTAATATGCGCAAACAAGAAGCAAATGAGACAGTTGATGCATTTGTCACAGCACTGTATGCATTAGCAGAACACTGTTAACTATGGTGCACCACATGACGAGCTCATCAGAGACAGGATTGTAGTAGGCTTGGTCGATACACGGCTATCAGAACGCATGCAAATGGAAAAAGACCTAGATCTGGATAAAGCTATTAATATGGCAAGACAATCAGAGGAGATTAAAAAACAGCAAACTACATTGAGAAGTGATGCTACTGCTGTAAACCTAAAGGATGTGAACTTTTTGGACAGACTGTTTAAAGGCAGGCATCAGAAAGAAAAGCAAAAATTCAGCAGAGCAAAGAATGATGGAGCAAAGTCTCAAAGCAGGCAGAACAAAAACACTAAAGACCCCCAGTGTCACAAATGTGGTGGCATGCTTCAGCCTAGACAGGAATGTCCTGCTAAGGATGCTAAATGACATACATGTGGGGAAAAGGGTCACTTTCAACGTGTATGTTTTGCAAGCAAGTCTGTGCATGGCATTGAGGAAGAGGAGAGAAGCTTCTTTCTCGGCTCTGTGACATCACATGCTGATCCATGGACTGTGGAAATCAGAATGATGGATAAAGACATCACATTCAAGTTGGATACCGGAGCAGATGTCACTGTTGTTTCACAGAATAATTTTGCCAACCTTTTTCACAACACACAGGTGCCGGTGCTGCAAAAAGCCGAGAGACTTCTACTGGGTCCAGGGAGAATTCCACTGGAAGTGATGGGGTTTGCCAAACTACAGCCAAAGAAAGGAGCAAAACAAATTACAGAGAATGTGTATGTGGTCAAAAACCTGAGTATGCCTTTGCTGGGACTGCCAGCTATTGTAGCTCTTGGTCTGTTGGTTCGTGTGGACACTATTGACATGGAAAACCTGAAGTCAAGCTATTCTAAGTTATGCAGCGGCCTAGGGGAGGTTTGACAACCTTATTGTATTAAGCTCAAACCCGATGCTGTACCTTTCTCTTTGAAAACCCCAAGGAGGATTCCCCTATCATTGATGGGGAAAGTCAAAGATGAGCTTTTTAACGCATGGAAAACTTGGGAGTAATCACTCGTGTGGAAGAGCCTATGGACTGGTGCGCAGGCATGGTAGTGGTGCCCAAGAAGGACAGCAAAAAGGTGCATTTGTGTGTGGACCTGACTGGCTTGAACACGTATGTGTGTCGTAAAAAAATCATTTTACCATCAGTAGAACAGAGTCTTGGAACACTGGCTGGTGCTAAAATGTTCAGTAAATTAGATGCCAACATGGGGTTTGGGCAGATACCCCTCACTGAGGATTCAGCAAAGTATACCACATTCATTACACCCTTCAGGCGGTTCCACTTTAACCGTCTTCCATTTGGCATTGCCTCAGTGCCCGAACATTTCCAATGTATGATGGCAGAAGTTACAGAGGGGCTGGAAGGTATAGTTTGCCACATTGATGATCTACTGATATGGGGATGGGACCAAGAAGAACATGACAATTGACTCCATGCAGTGCTAAAAAAACTGGAAAAGGAGGGAATCACTTGGAATGTGGATAAGTGTGAAGTCTCCAGAAGTGAGGTGGTCTTTTTGGGTCACATCATCTCTGATGCAGGGATATGACCTGACCCAAGGAAAACAGAGGCTATCAAAGCTATTAAGGAGCCCTCTAGTGTGAACGAACTGAGGAGTTTTCTTGGCATGGTAACCCAGCTGGGGAAGTTCATCCCTCAGTTGGCAGAAAAAGACAAGCCACCGTTATCTCCTTTCTAAGAAAAACTGTTGGGTTTGGGATGTGGAATAGGTCAGGGCATTTTAAGACATTGAAAGATGCTTTGTCTTTCCTTCCAGTGCTGGCCATGTATGATCCGAACAAAGTAACGAAAGTGTCAGAGGATGCATCGTCATATGGCTTGGGCGCCGTTCTTCTTCAAGAGTGGGGAGATAAATGGAAGCCTGTGGCTTACGCATCGCGTTCACTCACTCCAACTGAACGCTATGCACAGGTGGAAAAAGACGGCCTGGCTCTAACCTGGGCATGTGAAAGATTTCGGGATTTCCACCTAGGAAAGCATTTCTGCCTGGAGACTGACCACAAACCACTTGTCAGTTTGTTTGCAGACCAAGCACTAGATCTTCTACCCTTGAGAATTCAGCGATTCAGGATGAGGCTCATGTGTTACTCTTACTACATTGTGCATGTGCCCGGAAAGTCACTTTGGACAGCAGACACATTGTCACGTTCGCCTATGGACTTTCACATGTCCAAAGCAGAAATGGAGCTGATGGAAAGCACTAACATATATGTGGACTGTGTAGTAGACACCTTGCCTGTTAGCCACACATATATGGAAATCATAAAAGAGCAGTTTCAAGCTGATAGTATTTGCTCTCGAGTCATGAAATTGTGTGCAGATGGATAGCCAGTGCATGCAAAACAGGAACCTGCACTGAGAGGATACTGGCCAGAACGAGCTACACTCACTGTACAAGATGGATTACTACTGAAAGACACTAGGCTTGTCATCCCATCCACCCTGAGGAATGAGGTATTGGAGAGGCTGCATGAAGGACACCAAGGGGTGGTGAAATGCAAAGAACGTGCTCGTCAGTCTGTGTGGTGGCCAGGACTCAGTCAGCAGGTCAGTGAAATGGTGCTCAAATGCAGGACATGTATTCAAGAGCGTCAGAATCCTAAAGAGCCACTCATGACATCTGAGTGCCCTGAAAGACCATGGCAAAAGTTAGGGACTGACATGTTTGTAGTCAGAAGGAAAACATACTTAGTTGTGATAGACTATTTCTCCAGATATGTCGAGATTGCACTGCTATCGAACACTAAGTCAACTGATGTCATTGTCCATTTGAAGTCAATCTTTGCCCGGCATGGGATTCCAGAGGAGTTGAAGTCAGACAATGGACCACAGATTTCTGGCCAAGATTCCTCTCATTTTGCATCCACGTATGGGTTCAAACACATTACCAGCAGTCCAAAGTTTCCACAAAGTAATGGAGAAACTGAACGTGCAGTTCAGACAGTGAAAAGTCTCTTGAAAAAGGCTAGCGACCCTTATCTGGCCCTGCTTGCCTACAGAACTACCCCTCTCCAGAGTGGGTTCAGTCCAGCTCAGCTGCTTAAGAAGCGACGTCTTCATACCACTGTGCTGACTCTTCCCTCTCAGCTAGATCCAGCATTGCCAGATGTTGACCATTTTGCTCGTAAAGAAGAGGAAATTGAATACTGAATACTACAACAGGAGACATCGTGCAAAACCTCTTAGTGATTTGGTACCAGGAGAGCATGTATGGGTCACTGATACAAAAGAATCTGGGACTGTGCTGCAGAATCACATGAGTCCAAGGTCATATCTGGTGGATGTACCTAAAGGTGTGGTGAGATGCAATCGTCAGCTTACACACACATGCAAGTGAAGGAGGAGCGGTGGAGCAGCAGCAGTTGCCAGAGACAAACAGTGAACAAGTTTCTACATCACCTGGGAAAATACTTAAAAACTTTCCTAGTGTGATAGCTACCCCAAGGACAAGGTCTGGGAGAGCTATAGTTAAACCAGAGAGACTGAATCTCTGAGCTGAGAAAGTGAAAAAGAGTTAATGTTGATGTGTAGTTCAGTAAGAAATATGAGATGCAGAACAGTTTAAACACAGTTAGGTGTATTGGATTAGTAAATAGTTATATGATAACATTTTCTTCCCTACAGGATTTAGATAGGAACAGACCTTCAACAAAAGAGGCAGAATAATCCTCTAAGGTCTGGTGAGACAAAGGTAGTCTACCCTTTGTTCTCTAGAAAAGCGAGATGTGGTGTAGGGTAAATGGAACCTGTTGATGTTTAACTGTGAAGGGGAACCAATGTTAGACAGAGTAGTGAGGGACATATTTTGAGGTGACACAGTATAAAAGAACTGGAAGGGAGGAGTTAAGAAAAATAAAGCAGTTTGTGTGCAGTGAACTCACGTGTTAGGAGTATTATTACAAAATACAACAGATTGCATCTAATGTTATTTATTATTTTGTTTATTAATTCAAGTATATATTTTCCTACTGAAATAAATATTCAGATCAGTTGTTCCTTTACAAAAACACTCTCCAATATTGTTACTGAAAAGGAAGGAGGAAAATAAACATCAGAATGAACTTCCAATAAAAAAATATGAGTGCCAATATTATCCCTGAGATCTATTGTTCGGAATGGGCTGAAAATGGGGGGAGGGGGGCACAGAGGCCGAAAATGGGTTGTGCAGAGGCTGAAAATGGGATGCAGAGGCCGAAAATGGAGCGCGCGGAGGCAATAGGCTACAGCAATTCCTGCAGCCTGAAACAGCTGATTGTTGGGAGGCCAGTCCAACCAATCCTCAGCTACTTGTGCTAATCAGGCTGTCCTGAAGCTGACCAGGCTGTTGGCTGTTTGCTGCAAGGAGGCAAATTGCTGGGAGGTAGAGGCGGAAGGGTGGGAGCTGGTGGTGGGCGGGGCTTCAGCAATATTTGCTGTATAAGACATTTCCACCCACTTTTTGGGAGGGAGTGCGTCCTACTTTCCATACTTAAAGTTAATAGTTATAGCTATTCTTTTAATAATAAACCTATTTCTTCTAACGCTGAGCCTAATTTTCCAAACTGGTTTGCCTAAGGACCTTTATACACTGCTCAAAAAAATAAAGGGAACATTTAAACAACACAATGTAACTCCAAGTCAATCACACTTCTGTGAAATCAAACTGTCCACTTAGGTAGCAACACTGATTGACAATCAATTTCACATGCTGTTGTGCAAATGGAATAGACAACAGGTGGAAAGCATAGGCAGTTAGCAAGACATCCCCAATAAAGGAGGGGTTCTGCAGGTGGTGACCACAGACCACTTCTCAGTTGCTATGCTTTCTGGTTGATGGTTTGGTCACTTTTGAATGTTGGCAGTGCTTTCACTCTAGTGGTAGCATGAGACGGAGTCTACAACCCACGCAAGTGGCTCAGGTAGTGTAGCTCATCCAGGATGGCACATCAATGCGAGCTGTGGCAAGAAGGTTTGCTGTGTCTGTCAGCGTAGTGTCCAGAGCATGGAGGCGCTACCAGGAGACAGGCCAGTACATCAGGAGATGTGGAGAAAGCCGTAGGAGGGCAACAACCCAGCATCAGGACTGCTACCTCCGCCTCTGTGCAAGGAGGGACAGGAGGAGCACTGCCAGAACCCTGCAAAATGACCTTAAGCGGGCCACAAATGTGCATGTGGCTGTTCAAATGGTAAGAAACAGATTCCATGAGGGTGGTATGAGGGCCCAACGTCCACAGGTGGGGGTTGTGCTTACAGCCCAACACCGTGCAGGACGTTTGGCATTTGCCAGAGAATACCAAGATTGGCAAATTTGCCACTGATGCCCTGTGCTCTTCACAGATGAAAGGAAGTTCACACTGAGCACATGTGACAGATGTGACAGGGTCTGGAGATGCCGTGGAGAACGTTCTACTGCCTGCAACATCCTCCAGCATGACCTGTTTTGGCAGTGGGTCAGTAATGGTGTGGGGTGGCATTTCTTTAGGGGGCCGCACAACCCTCCATGTGCTCGCCAGAGGTAGCCTGACTGCCATTAGGTACCGAGATGAGATCCTCAGACCTCTTGTGAGACCATATGCTGGTGCAGTTGGCCCTGGGTTCCTCCTAATGCAAGACAATGCTAGACTTCATGTGGCTGGAATGTGTCAGCAGTTCCTGCAAGACGAAGGCATTGATGCTATGGATTGGCCCACCCGTTCCCCAGACCTGAATCCAATTGAGCACATCTGAGACATCATGTCTCGCTCCATTCACCAACGCCACGTTGTACCACAGACTGTCCAGTAGTTGGGGGATGCTTTAGTCCAGGTGTGGGAGGAGATCCCTCAGGAGACCATCCAGCACCTAATCAGGAGCATGCCCAGGCATTGTAGGGAGGTCATACAGGCACGTGGAGGCCACACACACTACTGAGCCTCATTTTGACTTGTTTTAAGGACATTACATCAAAGTTGGATCAGCCTGTAGTGTTTTTTTCCACTTTAATTTTGAGTGTAACTCCAAATCCAGACCTCCATGGGTTGCTAAATTTGATTTCTATTGATAATTTTTGTGTGATTTTGTTGTCAGCACATTCAACTATGTAATGAACGAAGTATTTAATAAGAATATTACATTCATTCAGATCTAGGATGTCTAATTTTTGTGTTCCCTTTATTTTTTTGAGCAGTGTACATATAATCATGTATACATGAGCCCATTTTTTTTTAAAAAAATTTTTTTTTAAAGTCTGGCAGTATTTTTGTTTCAGATAAACAAATTCTCCAGCAAATGCCTGCTAAGAATGAAATATCAACACTGTGATTTACAAGAGAATGATAGCTATGCCAAATGCATAGCTATTTAAGTCTTAGATTTGGTATATGATGCCACGTTAACACACTGTCCAAAATTCATGATGGAATTATTGATATTACATACAAAATTCATGATGGAGTTATTGATATTACGTGCTGAATACATCAGATTGGTTCTCTGAAATAATCATGTGGCCAGGACTTAATATACTATATAGCAGGGATCTCGAACCTTGGCAACTTTAAGACTTGTGGACTTCAATTCCCAGCTTTGCTGGCTGACGAATTCTGGGAACTGAAGTCCACAAGTCTTAAAGTTGCCAAGGTTATTTCATGTTCTTCACAAATCTTCACAAATCTAGAAGGTTGTAAACAAAGATTAACATAACTTTGCAATTACCTGTCGACTTCCTTGTTTAGAAGAACAGCTGCTAGTACTTCTTGAAGGTGACAAGGCATTCTGAGACACTCCCAGATTCTTTTCTTCAGTCATGGTTGTAGAACAAAATTCCTCTGAATCAAATTGCTTATAACAGCATCAGAAGGATGGGAAGAAATAGAAGAGAAAAAGCAGAGTCATTTCTTTCCCACATACATTCCAATGGCATTCTTAGCACTCAGTGAAAATTCCTAAGAAAGGAAGGGAAACCCATTATATACATGTCACTTGATAGTCATACAAATACAAGGCAAGAACTGTTTTTCCAGTGAAAAACCCTCAATTGTTTTTCATGAAATTTCAATTTAATCTGGGATACAATATAGCTAAGTCCTCAATTTACAATAATTGAGCCCAAAATTTCTGTTGCTAAGTGAGTTTTAAAGTGAACTTTGCCCCATTTTATGATCTTTCTAGCCACAGTTGTTAAGTAAATCACCAATGTTGTTAAGATAGTAACACAGTTGTTAAGTGAATCTGGCCTCCCCACTTACTTTTATTGTTAGAGGGTCACAAAAGGTGATCACATGAGCTTGGGACGTAGCAAGTATCATAAGTATGAGTCAATTGCCAAATGTCCAAATTTTGATCATGTGACCAGGGAGATGCTGCAATAGTCATAAATGTTAAAAACAATCACAAGCCACTTTTTCAGTGCTGTAACTTATAATGATCACTAAATGAACTTTTTAAGATGAGGATGACCTGTAATAATAACCCTCAAATTTTGAGAAATAATTACAAAGTAGATTTGAAGAAGCTGTAAAACTATATTTCAATGGAAAATTTTATGCTGTCATAATTTTATTTCTTTATTTGAAGACATAAAAAGAAAAACTGTGGGAACCAGAACATATAATTATGAGGGAGATGATTCTTCCTAATATTACAAGTAGCCTTCCTGAAGATATTCCTCTTCAGATGGTTTTATTAATAATCACTCTTGTTTCCTATGAATGTTCTGTGGTCTATCTAATTAGATGAAATCAAGACAAGTCAGGTTTTGTGATTACAAGGACAATTAAGGTCAAACTATCAATAGCAATAAGCCTAGGTCCTTTATCCATTCTTTTTTTTGTTTTCTCTCTCTCTCATTTTTTCTAATCTATCATCACCTTATTAAATTATATGAGCTTCTGTTTGCTGAACATTGCCTCACGTCAGTTTTTATTCTTCCACAAAACTGATAGGTTCTTCTTGGAGTTTCTCCACAATTCAAAGCATCTATTTTCTTTTTCTCACATTTTTTATGATATTGTACTGTTACAGTTATACATTGACATTGAAAATATATTTGCTATCATGATTACCTTCTTTTCTAATACTGATCTCTTTATTTTTCTACTGCCATCCCTACCCTATGCCAGAGCTTAAGAAAGCAAATCTACTACCACTTTCATTTCTTTGCCGCCATTTATACTTTTATTCAGTATGGGGACTGAAATTACTTCTGTCTTAACATTTAACATTCACCTGAATTTTCTCTTTCCATTCTTACTTTCATAATCAGATATTCTAAGTTGTAATTACTTTCAGCTAACAGAATATTACCTGTTTGTTCCTCCAATTATGATTTCATTTGTCACCTCTTCCTATTCTGCCAGCCTTATATTGGTTGCCAATTATAGTGACAATATGGTAATCGTCCATCCATCTCTGGCTTTTCTGCAACTTGCATGTTCATTTGACTTTTATTCCTTAATATATGTAGATATTCTTTTTTGTAACAGTTTAATGAAAAACTTACAGAAGGAATCAGTACAATAATTTAATAATTTGTATAGTTTTTTCATGTCTTTTGTTTGATATATACTGTATACCAATCCTTTCCTATCTTTGGGTCATGTAGTCTTATTCGAAAAACTTATAGTTATTAACACTTTAATTGTTTCTTCTTGTGCAACTTTTTCATTAAAATGCTAATTAACCATTTATGCATTTACATTTACTGAATCTTAAATCTATGGAATAACATGAGAGCATTAAAGTGTCATAGTGAATGGTGAATAATTCATTCAGATAAACTTCATACAGATATGTGTGCATAAACGCATGTGCACATATGCACACATACATATACAGTCATAAAATATCAGATCTGTTGCCTTATAAGATTGAATGTTTCAGTTTACATTTACTATTGAGTTTGGTAGGAAAACAGTAATAGAAGCCAAGTATTGCAGTCTATACCTGAAACAGAAACTTTGCTAGCAGACCCTTCTGAGAAATTATGTGAACTATAATAGCATAACCATGGAAACAGGTTCTTGTATAGGTTATTGTATACAGTATTTAAAAAAGAAATACATTTCACAACTCAAACAGGAAAGAGTTTTGATAATGTACTATCACACATACACACACACACACACACACACACACACACACATATAAAAGCCTCTGTGGCGCAATGGTTAGGGTGCAATACTGCAAGCTACTTCTGCAGCCAGCTGCCTACAATTTGGCAGTTCAAATCCCACCAGGCTCAAGGTTGACTCAGCCTTCCATCCTTCTGAGGTGGGTAAAATGAGAACCCAAATTGTTGGGGGCAATATGCTGATTCTGTAAACCGCTTAGAGAGGGCTGTAAAGAACAATGAAGCGGTATGTAAGTCTAAGTGCTATTGCTATATCAAAAGGAATCTAAGGTACAGTGGGAATTTCCAAATAGATGTTTTGAAACATTTTAGATTCTGAGCCTATTAGTCTAATTTGTTTGAGGGAACAGAATAAAAGCTGTTATTTTACTATTTTATTTGCTGTGATTGATTGGATACCACAACAAAACAAATTTCAAGTTTTAGAATTTTCTTTTAAAATTACAACATTCTAGGAAGCTCCCGCTGGAGTTCAGCTGCAGTTACCCACAAAAGGGAGTTCTTGTCTTACTTCACTGTCTAGTTATATAAAATAGTGATTCAAATTCTCATATCTTTCTATAAATTCTTTTCAACTGGTCATGAACTAACATCTGATTCATTAAAATTGATTTTCTTTAATTGCTGGAATTATTATCTTTCATTTGCACAACTGAAATGGAGAATATTTTCTGTTGGGCATCTGTAGTTTTAAACTTATTTTCTTTGATTATCCCAATTTATCTTTCCTATTTATCTTCCATAATAAATGAGAATATACTTATACCAAGTAGGAAATCCTGCAACATCTACTAATATGTTACTTGAATGAAAACATGCACATACACACAAAGAAAACTCAATAATGTTTTAACTTGTCTGTTAGGCTTGCAATACAGTAGTAAATAAAGAACATCTTAATGACATACAATATTTGTAGGTCAGCACCCAGTAAAACTAATTTGTATGTATAATGACCCACTGAGTGCCTCATCATTGCTCTAGATTCCATATCTCCAAGTGCACAAAAAATTCTTTTAAAAATCTAAGTACAGGTACAACCAACCATTTAGTAAGCTTTTGAAATTAGATTGGCACTGAAAAAAGTAATTTATGACCAATTTTCAGAGTTATGCATCCCTGTTGTAGCATCCCAGTGATCACATGATCAAAATTTGAACAGTTGACAACTGCCATGTATTTATGATGGTTGCAGTGTGTTGGACTATGTTTTGCAATGTTCTAACAAGAAAAGTCAAAGGGGAAGCCAGATTCACTTAACAATCATGTTACAAACTTACCAACTTCAAGGATTCTCTTAACAACTATAACAAGAAAGGTAGTAAAATGGGGTGAACTCACTTAACAACTGTCCTGCTTAGCAACAAAATTTTGAACTCAATTGTGCTTACAAGTTGAGGACTACTATCTAGATGAGAATTCATCCAAGTGCAAATGACAAACTTACTTTCAATTAATTGATCAGCTTCTATCATTCTCCAAGTCTTATTTTTATGAACTGATTCTGCTTTTCTAGTTATTCTAAATTAATAAGAATTTGCATCACTGCTTCTGAATATTTAATAATAAAATCAACAACAAAATCAACACTGCCTTTCTGTATTTATAAATTGTTCCTGAAACATGTAAAAATTCTTTAAATCTACTGATAAATTTTGCATAACTAAGAAAGAACATTTTTATTTTGTAAAGAAGTATTAATGTAAATGCTGCTAGGATTTATTCTGCAAGCACAGACAATAGTAAAGAGTCCAATATTAGATCAGGAGTAATTCATAGAAATTTCCCTCCTCAAGGTAGTCCTCAAGTTACAATTGAACCCAAATTTTATGTTGCTAAGTAAAACATTTGTTAAGCAAGTTTGCCCCATTTTACGACCTTTCTTGACATAGTTGTTACGTGAATCATTGCATTTGTTAAGTTAACAGCGCTGTTGTTAAGTGAATCTGGCTTCCCCATTGACTTTGCTTGTCAAAAGATCGCAAAAGGAGATCACATGACCCCAGGACATTTGGAGCGTTATAAATATGAAACAGTAGCCCAGTACCTGAATTTTGATCATGTGACTATAGGGATGCTGCAATGGTCTTAAGTGTGAAAAATGGTCATAAGTCACTTTTTCAGAGCCATTGTAACTTTGAATGGTCACTAAATGAACTGTTGCAAGTCGAGGATTATCTGTAAACTTTCAGCTGTGATCGGAGATATGTTTTATATTTTAGTTTACTATTAGCTTGGTCTAGGATGCTCAGTTTCTCAACTGGAACTATGGCTGAGTCTGTCTGTGTGTTGGGAGCTTAAGAAGTTTCCATTACGCTTCTGATTGCTAGTTTCTGTCTGTCTTCCCTACATAGTGGCTGTTATAGTCCTTACACTGAATATTATAGATGCGGAGTGTACATCAGTATTTAGATTAAACTGAATCTAAAAAGAGAAAAAAAGAGGGCCAGTTTGGGTAATGGTTAACATATCAAGCTAGAAACTGGGAGACTGGGAGTTCTAGTCCTACCTTTGATATGAAGCCAGATGGGTGACTTTGGGCCAGTCACTTTCTCACAGACCTAAGAAGGCAGCAATGGCAAACCACTTACAAAATACCTTGCCAAGAAAGGCGCAGGGACATGTCCAGGCAAGATCCAAGAAACAAACAAGATTGAGCCACAGGAATTAAAAAAAAATACTAGGCAATTCCTGGAAATTTGACATTTAGGCAAATCAGACATAATAGACACATAGAGGTAAACCATATTTGCACACCCTTCAAAAATGACAATAAAAAAGATAAGAAAGAAATGGAAAGGACCAGAACATGTACTTTCCATCAGCCAACATGGAGATAAACAAATATTAACATTAGACAAATAATAGAGCAGAAAACAAAACCCTAATCAAGAAAGTAACATGCAGAAAAGCACACCCACACCAGAGTTTGCAAACCAGGTTACTGTATATAACAGGGAGCAAACTAGTGGTGAGAATAATTTTTTTTTACTATCGGTTCTGTGGGCGTGGCTTGGTGGGCATGGCAGGGGAAGGATACTGTAAAATCTCTAGTCAGAGATGATATTTGCCGATTCTCCGAACGACTCAAAATTTCCGCTACTGGTTCTCCCAAACTGGTCAGAACCTGCTGAATATCACTTCTGGAGCAAACCCTACATCCACCAGCATGGATGATATTACCTATCAGGTAGTGAAATGTCTGCAAACAAACAAGTAAGTAAGTAAGTCAGAGAGCACCAATATAATCCTTTGCTATATATATTCTCTTCTACTGGAGTGGGAGTATGAGAGTGTAATTCGTCAATAATTTCAAGGAGACACTATAGTATTCTGGAATCTCTTTGCCGTCACGGAAACAGAATCTGATTTCTACAATCTGTTACACTATTTTTTACATAGCAACGAGGTGATTTTACTCCCAATTCCACATTCATCCTCTTGGAATGCAATATTAGAAAAAGTGAGCAGCAGAGTTGCCATGGAGCATTTATACATTTTTGCTGTTGCTTAGCACTTTCTATGGTTCTTTATAAATTATGGCTCATCTCTAACCTAGTAGTTATCCATTTTATTTTTAGAATATACAAAACAGTGCCTATAAATACTACCTACTTTATCATTCAAGCAATTCTTCCCTAACCACTACCAAAAAGAAAAAGAAAACAAGTTCATTTTCTATTATTGTCTGTGCACGTATTTTAAGTCCTTAGCACAAAATTTTTCACTATACTGAAACAATAGACTTCTGGTGTGATCCACATGACAACCACAAAACTATTTTGTTCAAAGATTTTGACTTAAGATCCAATCAGGAAAATGTAACAAAAAAAATCCGTGACTTCCCCCCTATTTAAAGCAAGAGAAATTGAACTGAATAAAGTACAAAAGATAAGGGATTTTTCAAATCATGTAAATCTTTAAGATTTCACATTAGTCCTAATCCAGGATCAATTCAGCATCCTATTTTCATAGCAAATTTAGTGAGAGGCAGCATTTTAACACTTTATGATTGGAAGAATGGAGTCTAGTTCTTACATCATTCAAGATTATTTGAATGTATTTTTTTTAAAACCACATTTTAGCTTCTTGGATTCGTCTTTTGTATTAATTTACATTTAGCATCATTTTTGAAGACTTTTGAAAGTTGTTTAGAAACTATGGCTAGTTCTGAATAGCTCTGATTACTAACAAGAACTGAGAAATCTAAAACATTATAACTGTATTACAATTGCACTGTATCTCATTTGGCTCCTTGGCACAATTCTAAGTGCTCTTCTTTATTTTTCAAGCTGTTTATTACCGTATTTGCCGGCGTATAAGACGACTGGGCGTATAAGACGACCCCCCAACATTTCCACTCAAAATATAGAGTTTGTTATATACTCGCCGTATAAGACTACCCCCTCTTCCACACACCTTCCACTTTTGCACTTTTTTTTTTTTTGGCACTTTTCTGCTTTGGACAATTTTGAAATGAGCTAATCCAATTTTGAACCAAGAATATGCAAATAGCTATGGAGTTTAGAAATGAGTTTTAAAAATATTTTTCATTGCTTACCATTAAGCGTAAAATATGTTGTAAATAAAATGAGAACACAGGAAACATTCTCTTCTCAATACAGCTGATCTCTCTCTCTCTCTCTCTCTCTCTCACACACACACACCAAAAACCCGGACACTGAAAAGGCTGCCAAGGAACAGTATATTCAATGCCTTCTCTTTAATCAAGAAACAAGGAATTCCTTAGAATCTTTTTTTTCCCCAAGTGGCCCTCTTTAAAAAAAAAATATGGAGGTAACACTTTCATTCAAAAAGTCTTCCAGTATCTGGAGTCGCTCAGACATATTGAAGTGAGGCAGGAGAGTAAGTGAAATTTGAAATGATCCAGCTACCGTTTTCTTCCCCTCCCGCCCGAAGGCCATTATCTCCACGTCCAAAACGAACGAGGGAGGCAAAGAAGCCAAACACGCTAAAAGGATCTCTTTATTTTCCTACACAAGGTCACACCTACTTTTCCGCATTCAAAGGACAACCTCTCCTCACCACCACCACACACACACACACACCCCAATACCCGCAAACAATGTTCTGGGCATTAATCACCATTGCTACATTAACCTGGTAAATTTATACCCTGCCTCCCCCACTGTTGCTTTGACGGCAGGATTTCACACAGCGGGCGCTCGCTCGCTCTCTTCTCCGCTCTCCCACCGTTCGCACATGTTGGAAGCACCGTAAAACCTGATAACCCACCCGGGGCTCCCCATCCTTAACCTACAGCCGCGCGCACACACACACACACACACCCGCCCCCCAGCCTCCCTCCCGGCTGCAACTCAAGCTCGAAGTGGGAGTCGGAGTCCTCCCGGCGTATAAGACGACCCCCCACTTGGAGGCATATTTTTCAGGGCAAAAAAGTCGTCTTATACGCCGGCAAATACGGTACTCTGTTTATTACTCTAGTCTGGTCTACATTCTCCTTTATATATATCTGCCATACAAGAGAGACAACTTAGGAACAGGACTTTCTCAACAGTGGTGGAATCTGAAGTTTAGAATGCCACCCTAGTCAGTTTCATTCTTTAGCAAGGAAAGACTGCTTCAAATAATTCAATATAAATTTTATGTATTAAAATTTTTAAATTATGTAAGAATTTAAAGTTCTGGAAGTGAAGTAACGCCTATTGCCAGTTTACCAACCATGATCTATGAGAGTATTTGTCAAAAGTGCTGTGAGGTAACAACCTCCCCCAGAAACCTACTACTTTCTAAACTCATTAAAAGCAGTATATTTTTCAAAGTGAAGTTAAATTGAATTGAATACCTCAATAATTGAATATCTCAATTACTGCATATTTATTATTAAAGCTTGAATGCTCTCTTGACTGAGAGAAGAGAGACATGGAGATTTTTCTCACAAGACCAGGTATTCACACCAGTGTTCATCAGAATAATGAGTCTCTGCTGTACTTAGATTATCTGCATAGACCTTTAATCAAGTATGTTTCCTCAAAATATATCAATAGCTGCCTCTCATCTCTTGCATTAAAAACTTGCTTTGAAAAATATATTTTGTACCCTTTACTGCTCATGAATAAAGCAACCAGCTCTTTCTTTTATTCAGTAGTTACGGTTAGTTGTATTGCTGCAGCCTATGAATATTTTATAGTCTGCTGTCCTTCCTCTTTAGTCTGAAAGGGATGAAAACTCAGGTTGCATTACTTCTCAAAAATAATTAGATTTGGGAAATCCCTACAGGGACAAGATGATAGACTGATTTGTTTACAAATCAATTAATCTTGTTATTCTCAGCAAGTTGCATACATGGGCAAGAGAAGCAATGCAATGATTCTGAACCGAGTCATGGAATCATAAATATAGGAAAGGTAAGCTATTTGTGGGTGAGGCAAATAAGAACAAGAGTCGGATAAGGGGTTAAGTACTGCTTCTGTTGAGAAAGCTGCTTTATATTTTTTTTTTAAAAAAGCAAAGGTAGTATTGAAACAAGCCAGCAATTTTTGGAATCATGCCCCCTCTTCCCCTAGTTGTGCACAGGCTTGCAAGGAGAGGAGACAGGGCAATACATTCTCAATGAATCTATGGACAAGCAGCATAAAAGAGTCTCTCTCTCTCCCTCCCTCCCTCTCCCTCTCTCTCCCTCCCTCCCTCCCTCTCCCTCCCTCCCTCTAGAGGGTTTTTGGAAGAATAAGATTCCTACACTTATCATACCACAAAACCAGAAGAAGATATATATTACCCCTAAACAGGAAGCTTGGGGAATGCCCTCAATTTCTAATTACCCATATTTCCCTATTTATTTCTTAACTACAAAATTACGTTTGACAGGTTTGGAAAGAGACAATGCCTTAAGCTATGATTCAGTATTAATGTAGCGACTTGATTATTGTTATGGCTCTGAAGTTAAACCTGTAAGGATAAGCTGTGGCATCCATGAAAGTGACGTTTTTATATATGTAGACATAAGTCTTGTTGTATCTTACCTAACTGAGATATGGATCACATGATTGCAGCTCTTCCCTTTCAGTTTCAATTTTTTCCCTTCTATAGTACTACAGATTAAGAGTAATATTGTAGATGGGATCAGTGATTCTCAATCTATCGTCTCCGGGCCCCGGGGGGGGGGCGCAATGTCACCACAGAGGGTTTATGAAGGCTTGAAGAAATTTAAATCTTGAGCTAAGTCTTGGGGTCCATGACTATGGTCCATGGCTACAAAAGGTATTTAAAGGGGGTCCGTGATGAAGGAAAAGTTGAGAACCACTGAAATAGATTGTTAGTTATTAACAGCATACTGTGACACTAAAATACCCCTTTCATAGCATTTTACAAAGAAGGCTAACTGGAAAATAGGAAACAAAAGAATAACAGAAGGAGAATGAAATGAAAAACAGAATGGAAATAATTTCTGCTCTACTTAATGGGGTTAATTTCAAACATTTTAACAGTAGCATCAAGCCTTGTGTGGCAAGTTAAAGAGTTACACTCTAAAACAGTGGTGGCTTACCTTTTTGGGCTCCTGTGCCAAAAATTGTGTGCGCGCTTGTGCTCAAGCACTTGTGTGCCAGCACCCAGAAGGCAATGTGCCCACCCTGTGCATGTGTGCGCAATCCCCCCCTTGCCACCCCCTTATCTGCACTGCGCCTCACAGCTGATTTTCAACCAGTTTGAGGCCTTTTCTGGCCTCCCAGAGGCTTGAGGAAAGCTTCTGCAGGCTTTTCAGGACAAATAATAGGCCCGTTTCATCACTTCCGATATTTCCAGAAATACAGGAAGTGATGAAATGGGCCTATTATTCATCCTGAAAGGCCTGCAAAGGCTTTCCTTTCCTCAAGCCTCTGGGAGGCCAAAAAAGGCCTCAAAGCAGTTGAAAATCAGCTGTGAGGCACTGCACATGTGCAGTGAAGTAAGTCTGCCTGTGGCTCGTGTGCTGGCACAAATGGCTCTGCATGTCACCTGTGGCACGCGTGCCATAGGTTTGCCATCACGGCTCTAAAAAGTCATTGATCAGCCACTTTGCACTCTAGTGGTTAAGGCTAGAGACCAGGACACTGTGAGTTCTAGTCCTACCTTATGCATGAAAGCTGGCTGGGGGATTTTGGGCCAGTCATTCTCAATTTATCTCCCAGGGTAATTGTGGTGGGGAAAATAGGAGGATGAAGGAATATTGTGTTATGTTCCCTGGTGGGATATAAATAAACAAAATCCTTTGGGGAAAGGATTTTCAGTCACCATTTTGCCCTTTCTCTCAAAGTGGAAAAAAAAACTTTAAGTGCTTCTTTATCATCCCCTACAATGGAAATTCTTAGCAATAAAGTGTAGTTTTTATAATCCCATTCCAGTAATTATACTCAAGTAACAAGACAAAATATTATGTACCCTTACAACACATTTAAAAGGTATGTTTTCAGTAATTTACTGACATGAAACTGTCAGCTCAAAAGTGTTCTGAGCAGCTCCTCAAAGAAACCATTGCAAAGTTATTTTGACTGATAGTTCTTCACTCTCAAATACAGGAATTCTATTGTGCAACTACTTTTCCTGTGGAACTCAGTCCTTTTAAAACAACTTACACAAGCAGTAACAGAATTATCTTTTGTATGTAATTCATCAACAGAATATGACTTAAGCAGAGGAAGAGGTTAATGTCTCATGAGCATGATGTCAACTCATAAAATATTTCTATGGTCATTTTAGAGTTCCCAACAGAAAGGGAGGGGGGAAAGGGGTTTAAAAGAACAGTGCGGCAGCTTGGAAATCAAAAGTGCATTCCATACATAGTTTTTCAGAGATAGTAATTAGGTGACTGTTTCTGGCTCGCAAAAAATTAACTGGAGAACATGATTGATGACTCTTGGCTATGGATGGTCTCATTGGAGAATATGAATTATAATACACCCAGGAGGTGAGGGAAAACCAGGGTCAAGGGTGACAATGAATTATGTGCCTCAGAGTTGGCTACACCCAGGCAGTGCCTGACATGTTAACTCCCAATAAATCCTTTGAAGTTTTGGAAGTTTGGCTCGAGCCAGGATAACTGCTGGAATTCTGACACATGAAATGTAAATTAAGGTCAGGTTTAATTTTACTCTCTTGTTATATCAATAGCAAATATGGCGACTCCACTATGAGTCTTGGATGTAAAACTAGTCTCTAAAACTTTATTGTTATGTCAGGTTTTAATTCACTGATTTCTGGAAAGAAATAAGAGCCAGTTTGGCCTGTGTTTAAGACACCAGATTAGAAACCAGGAGATGGGAGTTCTGGTCTCACCTTATCCATAAAAGCTAGCTGGGCGACCTTGGGCCAGTCATTCTTTCTCAGCCAAGAAATAATTTTAATGAATTGCCCACACAAAGTGCAACAACCTAGTGATTCCCCAATAATCATTTAAAGAACAAAAGTTTAAAACCCATTAAAACCCTTAAAATTCTCTATACATTGAGAAAAAAAATAGTGTGGCTCTGGCTATAAAAAGTTAGCTTTTTATAAAAAGTTTTCTTTTCCTACCTTCCCTGACCACCTGCAATGCCCTCTGAAGTAGTCCAAACCATGAAACAAAAAAATTCTACTACTTGTATTAAAGTTACAGTAACAGAATAAGGCAAGTCTGAATACACCTTTCCCTTTTCTCACTTAACTTAAAAAACACCCTCAAAGTATGCTTTCTCAAATTACATTCCAGCTTTGGGCTCTGATTCTCTTACCTAACTATTGTCTTAGCTATGGATCTACCTCCTGTTCCTCAAAGTTATTCTTATAGCTCATTACATCTAGGTATTAGTATATGCAAACATTATTCAGATAACATGGAAGAAATTAAAAGTTTGTTCTCCAATTTATTGGTGATAAATCATTTCAAAATAAATGCTAGAAAGTTACATCTAAGAAATAAAGCAAGTTTTGCAGTGGAAATATCTGCTGTATCTCCAATTGCAACCTTGGCCACCTTGTTACAAAACCATGGCCACCTTGTTACAAAATTATCTGGCCATAAGATATACATGGGAGACATATTAGAAACCAGGAGTCAGGAGTTCTAGTCCCACTTCAACCATAAAAGCCAGTTGGATGACCATGGGCCAGTAATTTTCTCTTAGCCCAACTCATCTCACAGGTTGCTGTTGTGTGGAAAAATTGGAGGAAGGCATATTATGTATGTTTGCCAGCTTGAGTTACTTAAAAGGAATAAAGGTGATAAAAATCTAATAAATAAATAAATTGATAGGGGATCCACCAATCAGGAATAACAAAAGCAACCAATAAGCCATTTCCAGTGAGAATTGAGCTGTTTTTATTATCATATAATACTGAATGACGTGAATATTATAACTATTGGATAATATGTTACTGTATATTTCTATTTTAGCAGTCAGTTTCCTTATAGTTTTTTCTAACCATGAGAAGGATTGATTTGATCGCAGTAGGGTTAATGAAATGTTGTTTTTCTTTCTTCTAAAAACTCTTGGGCATGGCACATTCACATATACAAAGAAGGAAACGAGTTGTGTTTGAAGTATGAAATGAACATATATTCAATTGGGTGGGAGCTGAAGGGAAAACTGGGATCAGATTCTTTGCAGCATTTAGTTCTTTGTCCCAGGCCCACTGATTTTAAAATATGGAAGATATTTGAGCTCCTTTTCTATCCCAAGATTTTGCTGATGTAAGAACAGCAAAAGCCACCAGACACATCACAGCAAGCAATGAACTAGTTTACGGAACAAAATGGTTTGAAATATCCAAAGGAAATGCAATCAAAATTACTTAACCCCAAATTCATCTTCCAGCAAAGGTGACTCACTGCACTCTTGAGAAAATGTGGCAATGTGCTACTATCTGGAACAAATGTGTATGCTCTGATTTTGAGTGCTGAAAAACAACTCAAATTCAACATACCGAAATAAAGGACACTCTTCCAAAAGGAATGACAGCTGAAAATTGCAGCAAGAAGCAATGGAGAATCATCTTGTTTTGATTCTGCTCTTCTTACTGCTTTACTCCCCCCCCCTTCCATTTTAACTCTTGGTTAAAGACAGTAGAAATTCCATCACAGCAGTGAGCTGTATTTCCTTCAGTCTGAAATGAGAACTACCATTTTAAAACTGAATGTGAAGGTTTTCAATGGAAATTATATCTTCAGATTTCTATTGTGACCATCCTTTTCTTGAGTATGATATCCCCTCATCTATAAACATGTGTACCAGATTGCAGTTCTTTTTGGAAACTGCAGCCTTATGTTCATCAAGCAAGAGTAGCTAATTTGGCTTTGCATTGCAACTTTCCTAATTCTTGGTCAATTTACCTAGGATATTTTTGAACTTGAAAGACTATAAAGTCATATCACATCTAATGAGGAGCATGCATCTGTGGATGAAACCCTGTTCTATAGATATAAACGTTGGGTTCTAGGTGTTCCTCTTCAGAGTTTTTAATCTTATGGTAGGATAAAACTATTTTACAAAATGGCTTTTATCCTACATTTGTTTTTAAGCAGACAAAAAACAAAGAGGTTGCAGTTACATTATGGAATACTTCCCACAAACCTCTGCACAAAATAGTTTATCCACCAGAAACATTATATAAATCAAATTATATCTGGCTCCAGATTGGCAGCACACACATATTCAACCATATAGTTGAAGTGCAGCAAACATGAAGGGAAGAAAATTTGCAGCTTTATTATCTTATTAGTTTTCCCCAAGTATAATAAACAGCACTCTGCTTTATCAATCTATTTATATGTCAGATGAGTGATGTGGAAAAATAAAAACTGAATCCAACTTCATGTTCTCAATGAGAGATTGTTTTGATTGTTATGCTATCTCTTGTGAAGATGATTTACTGAAAATGAAGTAGACATATGTATATGAAAAAAGATTATGCACCATTATTTTAAAGATTGATGCACAATGGGATTGTCTTTTACAGGAAAGAATATATTGATAACAAAACCTACAATCTTTAATTTCAATTGCAATACTTAATCTAAGCATTCTTATTTAAGGAATTCATGTTGCATCTAGTGTGCTCCAATCCAACTAATCTGCATCAATACTTTCAGCCTTCCATTCTGCTATTTTTATGGGCTTTGGGTATCATCGCTCATGGGCAGAAATATTCTTTTTTGTATAGTACACAACTTGCTACAATGGAACTTGTAGCAGCTTGAAAAGGGTTTGTTCATTCCTTCCAAGTGAACTTTAAGATAAAGGTTCCCCTCACACATACGTGCTAGTTGTTTCCGGTTCTGGGGGGTGGTGCTCATCTCAGTTATAAAGCCGAAGAGCCAATGCTGTCTGAAGATGTCTTTGTGGTCATGTGGCCAGCATGACTAAATGCCGAAGGCGCATGGAAAGCTGTCCCATCAAAGTGGTTCCTATTTTTTTACTTGCATTTTTGCATATTTTCAAACTGCTAGGTTGGCAGAAGCTAGGACAAGTAACAGGAGCTCACTCCGTTACGTGGTGCTAGGGATTCAAACCGCCGAATAATTGCGGACCTTTCTGATCGACAAGCTCAGCATCTTAGCCACTGGGCCACACTCCTATGGATAATAAAATATGCCGCATTTATTTTTACTACTGCTTATATGTAATGTACTTTTATCTAGGACTGTGAAGTTTTAAAGGGTACTTTGCAAAGTAACCTGATCTCCTTTCATTTAGAGTGAAGTGACTCAGCTTCTTCACCTCACTTTCCTTCAAAGTTCCTCAGCTTCTTCCTATACAATTTCAGCTAAAAGGGAAAGCTAAGAGGTGCTTTTTTGACCAATGTTGTGGGAGATGGTAAAGAAAAACATTATCTCGCATTAGCTGAAGTATTTTTACATTGGAAAGCTTTGGTGTATGCTGAGCATATGTCTTCAGTAGAGTTTCAAAAGCAGCCATCTTGGAGCCTTATCTGGACTGCTCCCCAAAGAAATCTCACAGCAACCTCAAACTGCCCAGTCTGAAGCCACTTTAGCATTTTGAAGGTATTTCAGGTAAGCTTGTGTACTGAGAAATCCCAATGCCACTGAGCCTAAAAGCCTTTCAGTTAGAATTATAGTGGATAGTGAGAAGTTTCTCAACAGGCCTGGTGGTCTAGTGATGAAGGTGCTTGCCTCCCACTCAGAAAGTTGAGTTCAATCCTAGGTAGCAGATATTTCTCTCCTAGAGTGCAAAGAGAAAAAAAATCTGCTTTGAACTCTGCGAAGGCATCAGGAAGGGCATCCGGCCAATACAGGGTCATAAAAAAAATTGAGGAGTTTCTCCTAAGCATTGGACCAAATTATTTAGATACTGCTTGCTCATCTAAGATAGAGGTGTCAAACTCGCCACATCATGTTGTTGTCACATGACATATTGTGACATTGTTCCCCTTCACTAAATGGGGAACGGGTGTGGCCAGTGCATGATGTATCTGGCCCATGGGCCACGAGTTTGACACCCCTGATCTAAGGCAACTGGGTAGCCTCTTTGCTTCAGAAAAAGTAATTACAGACCAATTTTCAACCAGATTTAGAGGAAACTTTTGTTTTTGTTTTTAAGGTAAATAGTGATGTTGAAGAGCAGCACATAAAAGATAGAAACAAATGAAAAATACAATTAAGAAATAATCATAGTTGGGTTTTTTTATTCCAGACTCACATATGGAGTGCTTAATATCAAACCTGAAGGAGATTTCTGGGGAACACAGAAGTCATTATATCTTAACAATTAGCTGATTATAAAAAGCTATTTTATTTGTGATTTTTTTTTCCAAAAGGTAATATAGTTACACATATTTTTATATATTTATGAAATGAAAACAAACTTTCAGAATCTATATACCTAATGAAATAATCAACGATGCAATATTGGCATAGTAAAGACCTAGCAGTTATTTAACAGATACACTTAGGGAAAAGATGAAAATGTTTCTTTCGTTGCCCCTCATGATTTCTAACGATATGTTTAACTATATCTGTTGCCCCAAATGAGTCCTGTTATGCAATGTAGGTTGCCTATAATCTTTGTTTTGGTGAGATACTATATAAAGTGTTGAATTGGAGCTAACCTACCAACCATTCTACCTTACTAACAGCTATATTGTACCTGTGATGTATGTACACAGAAATTTCTGCTGGTGAATGAAGCAGTGTGGTAAAGTCATTCCACTTTAAGAAGGGTTCTTCAAATACCTACAATGGCTATATTAAGCAGCTACAATCAGTCTATGTTAAAGCATGTACATTGAATTTTCTTTTGATTCCCTGAATTTTTCATAATCAAGTACACATACAAAAAAGCATTATATTCTATATTACACTTTTCATAATATAAATGTTTTATTTGCAATTTTTATGAAGCAATTTTCTTGCAATTTTTGAATGAAATGGGCGTTGGTTCTTACCTGACACGCCATTTCTCTGGAGCCGTGAGGATCATCCAGAGAGTGGGAGGTGCTTCAGTCTACGTCGTTGATGGCTGAGCTCAATCACTGAGGAACGCTCCGCCCTCCATCACGTGGCTCTCTTGCGTTCCCCAGTTTGCGTGAAGACGAAGGTGAAGAGAAGGACGTTGCTCTGCTCTCCCTATGCTAAATAGGTCATTGGCCGAAACAAGGCCCCACCAGACGGCAATTAAAGGGTGGGGCTGGATGATCCTCACGGCTCCAGAGAAATGGCGTGTCAGGTAAGAACCAACGCCCATTCTCCTGAGAGCCGTTCGGATCATCCAGAGAGTGGGACATACCAAAGCTTGGCTGTCCTACGGGAGGGACCCCGTCTGGTCCTGCAATCTCCGAGGTTCCCTGAAGACTCGCTGGAGGACTCGCCTACCAAACGAAGCCTCCGCCGAGGCAAAGGTGTCAATCTTATAAGGAGAGGGGATGCCCAAGTGGCTGCCCGACAAATATCAGAAATTGGAGCCTGGGTGGCCCAAGCCGCCGAGGTGGCTGCACTTCTGGTGGAGTGTGCTGTGATCCCCCTGGGTACCGGCAGTGCCTGGGACAAATAAGCCTTGGAAATGGTAGCCCTAATCCAGCGGCCGATGGTTGACGGGGACACTTTGTGGCCTAAGGATTTGGGCTGGAAGGAAAGGAAGAGAGATTCTGACCTCCGGAAGGGTTGGGTACGCTTAATGTAAATGCGTAGGGCCCGTCTTACGTCCAGTGAGTGCCAAAGCTTCTCCCTTTCCCGCGAGGGATTGGGACAGAAGTTCGGGAGTATGAGTTCTTGAGCCCTGTGAAAGGTCGAGTTAACCTTGGGCAGGAAGGTAGGGTCCGGTCGGAGGACCACCCTATCGGCATGAAATATGCAAAGGTCCTTCCTTACCGACAAGGCTGCTAACTCCGATATGCGGCGGGCCGAAGTAATAGCTACCAGGAATACCACTTTGAATGTGAGGAATTGGAGAGAGGCTTCCCTGAGAGGCTCAAAGGGTTGCTTAGTCAGAGACACCAGGACCTTGTTAAGGTCCCAGGTAGGGTATCGGTGTATGGTTGGGGGACACAGGTTGGTGGCCCCCCTGAGGAATGCCCGAATACGGGGGTGGTGGGAAAGGGAACCCAGGTTATCACAGTCAATGACTGTGGATAGCGCTGCGACCTGACGCCTTAGGGTGTTGGGGAAAGCCCTTTCCTCAGGCCCTCTTGAAGGAACTCCAAGACCTGAGCTATGGAAGGTGACAGCGGGTTGATCTGGAGACCATGACACCACTCGCAGAATCCCTTCCAAGTGGCGTTGTATATGCGGGTTGTTGAAGGCCGCCTGGCGGCTAAAATGGTCTCAATAACTTGGTCGGAAAACCGTTCTTTCCTTAAGCATTCCCGCTCAACCTCCAAACGGCTAACTGGAGCCACTGAGGGTCTGGGTGTTGAAGGGGCCCCTGGGAGAGGGATATCCTGGTCGGGGGATTCTCCAGGGAGGGGCCACCGATAAGTTGCGGAGGTCCGCAAACCAGGGCGCCTGGGCCAGAAGGGTGCTACTAGAATCAGCTCTGCCCTCTCGGAGATGAGCTTCTGGAGAACTCTGGGAACCAGGGCTAGAGGCGGGAAGGCATATAGGAGCCCTGTGGGCCAGGGGCAACGGAGGCGTCGTGATTCTCGGCCCCGTGGGAGGGGTACCTGGAGAAAAACCTGGGGAGTTGCGTGTTGAGTGGGGAGGCGAAGAGGTCTACTAACGGGAGACCGAACATTCTGGTCGCTTCCTGAATAGTGACGGGTGGATGCGCCATTCGGACTGGTCCACCGTGGTCCTGCTTAGCCAATCCGCTTGGGTGTTTGAGTCCCCTGAGATGTGTTCGGCTCTGAGGGAGAGGAGATTGCGCTCTGCCCAACGGCAGAGGCGTTCGGCCTCCCTCATCAAGCGGATGGACTGTGTGCCCCCTGACGGTTGGCGTGAGCCTTGGCGGTGGCGTTGTCCGTGAGTATGAGGACATGCCGCCCGCGTACTTGGGGGAGGAAACTGCGCAGGGCCAGGAAGATGGCATGGAGCTCCAGCCAGTTTATACTGCACCCCGTTCTACCTGAGACCATGTGCCCTGAGTTGAGGCGAGAGGATGTGAGCGCCCCATCCGGACAGGCTGGCATCTGTGGTAAGGGTGAGGCGGTGGGGCTCCTTGATGAAGTGACCCTTGTTGATGGTGGGGCTGGTCCACCAGAGGAGAGATGTAAGGACTCTTGGAGGTACCTTGACTGTGGCCTTTGAGTTGCTTCTGCCGGTCCGCTGGAATGGGAGCAGGAACCATTGTAGGGGTCTAGCGTGTAAGCGGGCCCATGGAACAATGGAGATACAAGAAACCATTTTACCCAGTAATTTGGACAATTCTAAAATTGTAACCTTCCTGGAGCGTCTGATATGCCTGATGGCTTCCTGGATACTAAGGAATCTCTCGGGGAGAGGAACACCTTACCCTGCACTGAGTCAATGACAGCCCCCAAGTGGGAGATCCTTGTAGATGGGGATAGTTGGCTCTTTTGCCAATTAACTAGGAAACCATGGTCTTGGAGGGCCGAGATAGTAACCCTGATGTCCCTCTCTGCTTGGGGTCTGGAGGGAGAGAGGATGAGGATGTCATCCAGGTAGCAATGGAGGCGGACCGGGAGATTCCTGAGATGAGCCGCCAGGGCCGCGAGGACCTTAGTGAAGGTCCTCGGGGCAGAGGCTAGCCCAAAGGGAAGGGCAACATATTGGAAGTGGCGGTGGTTGTAGCAGAACCTGAGGAATTTGAAATGGGAGGGTCAGATTGGAATGTGGAGGTAGGCCTCGGAGAGGTCTATGGAGGATAGCCAGTCCCCTTGGCGGATGCTGAGGAGGATGGACTGCAGGGTGTGCATCTTGAACCTGCGATAGACCAGATAACGGTTAAGGCGTTTAAGGTCCAAGATGGCCCTCCATCCTCCGGAGGATTTGGGGACTACAAAAGGTGGGAGTAGAACCCCTGCCCCGCTGGGGGTGGGACGGGTTGGATGGCCTGTATTTGGAGAAGATGATGGATTGCTGAATCCATTAGGTTGCGTTGATGGGGTCCCTTGAGGGGGGCGCCAGAAAGAAGTCAGGGGGCGCTCTTGAATTCGAGCGTGAGGCCGAGTCTGATGGTATCACGGACCCAGGTATCAGAGGTGGAAGAGTCCCATCGGTTGGCAAAGTGCTTGAGGCGTCCGCCGATGGCAGGGAGGGACGGGATCTATCTACGCCGGAAGGGCCTCCCTCCTGAGCCCCTGAAAGGGCGCCTGTAGCCGCTGCCCCTCCTGTTCCTATCGGCCGGATCGGTTCGATCCTGGGGCTGGAACGGTCGGGAGGAGGGGGTCTCGAGTACCTTGGCGGGAAGGGAGACTGGTAGAAAGGGCGGGAGGAGCCTCTCCGAAATGGCTGGGGGCCTCTAGACTCTGACCTCCGAAACAGAGGAGGGAGAAATTTTCTCTTGCTCCGGGTTTCAGATAGCAAGGGGTCCAGAGCCGTGCCAAATAGTTTGTCCCCTTTTATGGGGGCAGTAGCCAGCTTAACTTTGTTTTTAACGTCCGCCTGCCAGTGTTTAAGCCAGAGCAGGCGGCGAGCAGTGACATGGGGCGTTATTGCCGGGCAGAGAACTTGACCGCATGGAAGGTGGCGTCAGCGGAAAATTCCGCCGCGGCCGTCAGTTTTGCTATGTCCTGGTGAGCCCTTGTGTTGGAGGGGGAACATGTTGCTTCAGTTGCCGAAGCCACCGGATCGAGGATCTGGTGAAGAAAGAAGCCGCAGTGGCTGATCTAATGGCCCAGGAGTCCGCTTGGTGAGCTCTACGTAGGGCGAGCTCGGACCTCTTGTCCTCGGGTTTCAGAGCCTCTAGGGGGTCACTGGGGAGGACGAGGAGGCCAACCCAACAATGGGCTCATCCACCTCGGGGGTGTTGAGTAAGTCACAGAAACTCGACTCGAGGTTAAAGAACCTCCTGTCCAGGCTGGATGGGGCGGGAGGGGCCCTAGTAGAATTCAGTTGATTTGAGACCAGGTCATGAAATAGGGGTGGAGCCGGGATTACCTCCGCCTCCACCACGGGTTGACTAAAGATGGCGTCCTCCTGACCTTCTGCCGGGAGGGAGAGCTGAGGAGGTTTGCACCGACAGGCCAGAGATGTTCCTGGCTTTGAATAAAAGGGATTTAAACATGTGGGGCTTGAACAGGCCCGCAACAGTGGGTTGGTCCGGGGTGAGACCCTCATCCTCGGACATGTCCCCTCCATAGGATCTACCTCCGATAGGGGCTCCTCTTGTTGCATAGACCCCCATTCCATTTCCTCTTCCCCCAAATTGGTCTAGATACTCTATATCCTCCTCCGGGTCCCTTTCTGGGAGAGGGCTGCCCCCTTGAGAAGGTACCTGACCACGAGTAGGGTCCGATCTAGGCGAGGACCTCATTGATGGTGGGTCGTGTTCGGGCACCAGTGAGGGGGAGTAGACCTGGACATCTGTTGAAGGCCCTCTGCTATCCCCTGGCGAATGGCCCGTTCCATCAATGCCTGTATGTGCGCAGGGATCTCGGATGAGGGGGCCTCCTCCTGGCGAAGACCAGCGGCCGTGGGCGTGAAAGTAGCTTCAGGAGGTTGTCTGGTTGATGGGCCGGGGACCTGGTGTCCCTGGGATGGGCTGCGCCTGGAGACGGAAAAACAATCTGGAGGGGGGGGGTCTGGAGGTAGAAGGAGCGGAGGGTGCTGGAAGTACCGGTTGTGTCTCTCTGGACCGCCTGTCAAATTCCCTCTCGAGAGCCCTGTGACGTCGTAGGGCGTCTCTCTGAGAAGCCTTAGAGGTCTCTTTAGGTGTTTCCTTAGGAGTTTCCTTAGGAGTTTCCTTAGCCTGTTTGCGCAGGTGGTAGGATTTGGATTTGGCCTTCAAAGAAGGGCCTTTGGTGGGAATGTCATCTGCCATTGTACAAGAAAGGACAGTAATACAGTTAAAGGCGGTTGGCTCGCCAAGGGTTCGACCTACAACAAAGGTCGGGTGTCCTTTCAGCTGGCCCACACCCCCTTTTGGAATTTAGATGTATAAATTCTGTAATATAGATGTTGAAATAATTCTTAATACTTATCTGCACAAGCAGGATAACAATCCAATGAGACTTGGAATGCTAAGGTACAATATCAATAAGAAAAAAAATTACAGGAATAAACTCACTCAGGTCTATCTATATGTGAGTATAAATATAAACCTATATATGAGGAAATATCTAGACCTGCATACAGGCAGATATTCCAATGTCTATTAGAATTAGAACTATTGTTAATATTCTTGTTCTAATATTATTATTAGTAATATATGATTATTATTAATATTATTATTATTATAATTATTATTATTGTAATTATTAATATTATTATTATTACTCTATTAATGAAAGATTGCCAATTATCCGAATTAAACGCCTGAGGCTGGAAAGAGGCCTCTGGCAGCTGGAGCTCCCAGGCAACAACCGGGAGGGATAGGCTGCAATCACTTGCCCTGAGCGTGCTGCGGGAAGCCAACAATTACTAAATTGTACCAATTAGCAAAGGCCCTACAGGCTGAGAGGCCTGTGCTAGGGCCGGTTACTTCGCAGCGCTATGAGGCCTCAATCACTTTATTTTATTTATTTTTTTAAAAATGGCGCCCGCCATGTGGGGCGCCAAGAGGCGATCACCCACGTTTCTAAAGTCCCGGGCTGCTCAGGGCAATGAAGTTTTTACTTCTCCGGCCTTAAAAGAGGCCGAGGAAGCCAAGCAATAAGTTTTTCGCCCCTTCTTGGGGCGGCGGCGTTGCGGTGGGGGAATACCAGCAGCACTTATCAGTGCGATCAGTAAAGCTGCTGCAAGTGCAGCGAGAGAAACGGCAGGCAAGAGATCAAATTGGGGGGGATTAGCGCCGAAGCGCGAAAGTCGCCCGTTCTACAACCCCCTGGGGGCGAAAAGCAACGCGCTCCCCTTAAATCCCCAGTCCTGCGCCAGAAGGCTAAGGAAAATAACTTGTTTTTTTTTTTTTTTTATAAATAGATTCAAACCTGAGAGCAGTCTTGGATCGGCCAAGGAGTGAGAAATGCACAGCCTAACTTGACGACGGCTGAGCGCAAACTGGGGAACGCAAGAGAGCCACGTGATGGAGGGCGGAGCGTTCCTCAGTGATTGAGCTCAGCCATCAACGACGTAGACTGAAGCACCTCCCACTCTCTGGATGATCCGAACGGCTCTCAGGAGAATGTTACTCTACAAACTTTAGAGAAGTGATTATGAGGAAGAAGGAAAGAATCCAAGAAATGTGTAGATCCATCCCTATGCACTATCACAGCTGGCTGCATTCCTTCTACCCCAACTTATCTTTCTTCTTCTGCTTATCCCCTTTCATTTTGCTGTAAGTTGAATCAACAAGCGGGGGAATCAACAGTCTTATGTCTTGCCTAGTTTCAGAAAAATGCTGAGAAAGATATACGCAAATATTCAAAAATAAAATATGCAAGTCACCACTTAAAATTAGCAAGGCAGGCTGTCTCTTACAAAGCAACATCACTTGAATGGAAATACACCAATCTGATTCTTTAGTTGACCTACTAAAATTAAACAAAACAAAATCCCCCCAAATTTGCAGGGTAACATACCATTCATCTTATTCAAAAGCTTCCCTAAGGTTGGACAGCATTCCTTGAAGTTAATGCCTGGTTTTTGTTTTTTTTGTTTTTTGTTTAAAAATGATAACTGAAGAAACTTTTTGGATAAGAAGTCTTCAAGGAAAAAAAACAATCCAGTTACTTCTTGAAAAAGCACCACTGGAACATTTTTTAATGTTTTATTAAAATCACTGCAAGTCTTTGGGACACGGTGCAGACAAAATGAATATATTTCTCATCCTGTTGCCTCCATTGTGAAAGAACATTAATGAAAGTAACTGATGCCTCTTCAACCGATTCCAGAAAAAAATGTCCTGCCATGCATTTTTAATTCTAGATTACCTCACTAATAGAATAGATTATTAATATTTCATAGGAGTGTTAAGGTAGCTTATTTCCATACAAGTTGTGATATATGTTAATAAGGACTAACATTTGAAATCGTTACTTGTAAGTACGGGGAGACAATCAACTCCAAACAACCTGTCCAACCCAACTTACTGCTTCTTTCAAGCACCTTCCCTCCTTTCACCCTATCACGCTTGCCAATTTGACAGCTTTCATGACACATTGCTAATGATCATGAGTGAATAAATAGGAATTACTATCTTCAGTCCAGCAATCAAAAAAAAAGTAGGAGTGAGATGACTGAAAGGAAGCTAACTTTTATGTAAGATGTAATTCAGAACTTGGACGGAACATCTGTGTTAGAGAGGAAAAGAAGATTAATGGGATTTTAAAAAGAGAACTCTTCTTTTGAATCAAGAGTTGTAATTACACCTAATATTTTTAAATATAGCAGTTATATAAGATCATAATTTCTGTGTGTCACTGAAGGTTGGACATTATTTATTTCAGGTGAGCAATGCTGTATTTTGCTGCTTCCAAACTTTGAACGGAAGGGATATAGATTCATTTTTATTTAAACCCTTTCTTCATTGAAAATGCATGCATATTTAAAGATTATCTTCCTACAGAAAGTTAAGGCAATCCCATAGGTAGCTCTTCAGATCTGTAGGAATGTACATGCTTAGCTTAACCCAGGCCACTTTTATAGAAATGGCTTTGCACCTGTCTGAAAGAATCTCCTTTGTGTTCTCTGGCACCTGCGGTTTTGCATTATTGTGCTGAATTATTTTTGGCTCACCTGTGACATCTGAACCACCATAAAAAATTTGTCTGCTGAAAGGGGTTGTAGCTCCATTTCTCCAGAGAAGGAATTTCCTGCCTCAGTTTTTTTCCTTTAAGACTTTAAAGAAAGGGTCCAGTTTTGCAAGGCTTGGCGGCGGCAGGAATTCGCGATCCTCCGCGATTCCTGCTGCGCTCGCTGCCAAGGTTCCTCCGATCCAGATGGATCTGGAGGATAGGGCTGCCCCATAGAGGCAGCTGAAGAGAGAGGGGATCTGGATTTGGGTTTGGGGGTATCGCAAATCCCCTCCTCAGCCGGCAAAACCCCTTTTTCCCAAGGTGGTGGAGCGGCGGTCAGCAATGGCCGCCACAAAGAAGCCTGCAGCCGGGTAAGATTTGTGCAGGAGGAAGCATGTGAAGGCGAAAGTTTTGGCTGAACCGGGACTAGAAGAAACTTTTAAATACCCTGGAAACTAAATCATTTGAAGGATACATTGTCTCCCAAGGAAGATCGTAAAAGCGGTGAAAAAAAGCTGAAAGGGAAAGTTACTTTCTTTCACTCTCCCTTCCCACAGAAACAGCAGTTGGAAATCTGGAAAACCTGCTTGGGCATAGAAGGTAAACTTGAAATTTAAAGCCAAGGGGATAAAGGATTTCTGGACATTGGAACTAAAAACTTAAAATTCTTTTTATTTGTTATAAGTGGAAGGGAAGAGGTAAAGATTTATTTTAAGATTGTACTGAAGGAGACTGCTTTGAGTTTATAAGATCAAAAATAAAAGGTATTATGACTTCTAGAAGATTACTTTGGAACTGTGTATTTGAATTCTACCCTAGGAAGAGAAAATATAGAAAGAAGAACGTGCTAAATGAAACTGTTTGCTTTGATTTGGTTTGCTTTGTGACTTTGGGATCTTTGTGAACTATTTCTTGAAAGATTAAAGATATTTGGGTTGTTTCAAAAAAAGGGAAAAATGGCATTATCTTTTGAAGAATTACAAATGGAATTTCAAAAATTGAAAGAAGAGGAACAGGAAGGCATGGGCTCTTCTGGATCTATTTTCCACTTTTTAGAAATGGCGATTTCTACCTATCAAGAAATACAACAGCGACAGGAAGGCTGGGATCAAGAAGAAGCCATCTTTAATGGACAAATACTCTTAGTGGAGGAAGAAAAGCATAAGGGGGGTAAAGAAATGGTGAATTCAGGACTTAAAAAAGCAACCAAGAAAAAGAAAAATAAGATGAAAAATCGATATGATGTCAGAAAGCAACAGAAAAGAGAAATACAACAGAGAGGGAAGATAAAGAGAGTGAAACTTGAGAGATGGGGGGGGGGGGTCAAAAAGCTAGAATTGACAAGAAAGGAAGGGAAAAAGGAAAGAGAAGTCATAAAAGCTTTAAACAAGATGTTAAAAAACAGTGTGTTTTTTTTCAGAGATAAGGGGTAAGATATAATTTTATAAAAATGATTCTGCAAAAGTACATAAGATTGTATGGTAGATATTAGTATTTGAAATTGAATTAGAAAATTAAAATATTACATGAATTAATAATGCATTAAAGGGAAGCTATGAAAATGTTTAAGATTTGATAATAGGGTTTAATTTACTATGAAATATTGCTCTTATATTATAAACTCAATATCCCTTTTTTCTTGGTTTTACTATTACTTATTAAATTTAATATTATTGGCTTGTTTTATTATTTTGAAATGTAGTACTTAGAATGTACGAAGCAGAATAAGTATGGAAAGTATGTATTATTTTAAGTGTAAAATTTAGGGGAAAGATAAAAAGTTGTCATACTTCAACCAGTGGTTACAGGAGAAATATTGTATTAGAAAGAAAGGAAAAATAGATGATTGAAAGAGAACGGACAAAAGATGCAAGTATAATTATTTAAATTGAAATGAAATAAATAAAATAGAATTAAAAGAATGAATAGGAGAGAGAAAATATATAGAAAATATAGAATGTTAAATAAGATATGAAATAGTATATTATGTGAGCACGAATGATTTATGTCTGTACAATAAGGTCTAACCCGGGGTAAGCCGCTTTCCAAAAAGAAGTTTTATGTATTTATGTTTTGTGTAATGTTTGTTTATGTTTGAAAGGATGTTGGAAGAGAATTAATGAAACTATATATAATGAATATATATAATTTAAGGCAAAAGAAATACAATTAAACAGAAGGAAAGGGAGCAGTAAAGAGAAGTTGGGAAAGGATATGAAGTTGAACAGATAAGATAAATATATATATTAAATTGTGTTTGTATAGAAATGTGATAATTTGGAATTATCTTGTTTTTAAATAAGATATTCTATGTGTTTTTTAGAAAAAGATATTTTATGTTACTACATCCTATGTTTTGTTTGCTTGTGTATGTTTTTTAAAAAAATTAATAAAATTTGTTCAAAAAAAAAAAAAGACTCTAAAGAAAGCCAGTTTGAGGTAGAGGTTAAAGTGCTAGTCCAGAAATCAGAAGACTATGAGTTCTAGTTGTCCTTTAGCATGAAAGTCTGATGGCTGACTTTGCGCCAGTCATTCTCTCTCAGCCCAACCCACCTGACAGGTTTATTGTTGTGGACAAAAAGAGGAGGAAGAGGAGGAAGGAGTATATTCACCACTTTGAGTTACTTATAAGGCAATAAAGGCGGGGTACAAATGAAATAAATAATAAAGGAAACACCAGATTTCTTTTGCTGATCCTTCAAAACAGCTCATACAAAATAAGAATGCTGTCCATTTCTTCATGCTTCTTCAGCAATGGAATAGCTCCATAAACTATTCCTCTCCTTTTCTCTCTTCTTTTGTATAAAGTAAGAAGGAGGTTTTCTGCTGTAGAAATCTGGATTACCAAGAAAAAGATGTCATTTGGATATGGAGCACCTATATCTAGAATTGGATATGGCTTCTCTTATGTTGATTTATAAACCTTCTAAATTACTGTTCTTGCTTTTGAGCTTGATTCCTGGAGGCTGCTATTTTCTAGGCAAGATTTGAAAGTGATTTGTGATTGGCTTCTTCTTCTCAGGGGTAAGAGGGAGGGAGGAGGGAGGGAGGGAGGAGAGAGAGAGATGGAGAGAGGGAGAGAGAGAGAGATCAAATAAATTGGAACTGAAACTCTCAAAATTCCTAAAATTTATTCAAATGGAGCAAAATTTATTCAAATGAAGAAAAATTCCAGCAAACACAGCCCCCAAACAACTGGAGGGACCAAAGTGGAGAAACTGGGGAAAAGTACAATGAAGATATGCTAATGGATTTTAACCTGCCTCAAGAGATAATTTTCATCAACACAATCCAATTTCTAAAATAAGAAACGTGTCCCATTTTTGCCCATTTCAATTCCCACCGCCTGGAACATGCCAAAAACAGGGAAAGCAGAGGCAAAAAAACAGGATGCAGAGGCTGAAAATGGGGCGCGCAGAGGCAGCAATAAGCGATGGCCATCCCTGCAGCCTGAAACAGCTGATTGTTGGGAGACTAATTCTACTGACAATCAGCTGCTTGTGCTAATCAGGCTGTGCTGAAGCTGACCAGGCTGTTTGCGGTTTGCTGCAAAGAGGCAAATTGCTCTTTGGCAGAGGCAGATTTTTTCTTGTTCTTTTCCTCTTCTTCTTTTCTTCTCCAAAAGCTACGTGCGTCTTATACTTCGGAGCATCTTACGTTAATTTGTTCTTCCTGAAAAGAACTCCAGAACGCTGACTTAAAAAGCAATAGTGTGTGTGTGTGTGTGTGTGTATGTATGTAATTTATTTTAAATTTATTTTAAATGAAACTTGCAATTAGAACTATGAATGCTGAAACAAAGTACCATTCCCAGCCATAGGTATGTAAAATATTTGCATTTTAAAAGTTTTTTACTTTAAGCCCAACTAAGACAAAATATGAAACAAGTATTCCTAGAGCCAAAACAGCCTACAGGCATCACCCAGAATATGATAGATGGATCTTTGCTGTAAAGCCAGTCACTGACAGTTACAAGCTTTTGAAGTTAACATAAACTATGTTTATTCCTGTAAGCTGACCCAAAACAACGAAGAACATTGTAATCTATTTTCTTGACTATTACTGCACCTTGTTTTCAAGACAGTAATAACAGGAACAATCATTACCATTGCTGGGCTACCAGATCTGGACTGCAAAAATCCAGAAAGCCATCATACATCCAGAAAGAATTACAATAGTTTTGTGCACAATAGAATACAATACAGTTGTTCTAATAGTTATCTGGATTTTATCAGTCCAGATATAATAGCTATCACTCTAAATAGAGGTTAAATTAAATTAAATATTTCCTTCTTTCAATCTATCATCTATCATTTATCTATCATCCATCCATCCATTTAATTAATTAATTTCTATTATTGCTCAGTTCTAGATGACTCTGGGTACCTATTTTGAGAAGAACAAAACAATGGTTTGAGGAGACAAACAGAATCATCACCAAATGTAGTTTAGATTTAGAGTTCACTGGAAATCAGTGAAACATAACATGAAAGCATACATTCGTTCCTTACTGGGTTTATGAAAGGGAAAATGTAAGGTTTGCTCAGTTACAGAATTCTGTGACTAAATGTCAATTTTCCAAACAATTATTAGAATTCCAAAATTATCCTCTTATTTTTTAATATCATATTTTGTCTGAAAGAAAACAAACGTTATCCAGTTGGGCCTCCATCTGAATGCAGGCTGAAATCCTATGGACACTTGTATTGAAATAGACCCCACTTATAAGTCAAGAGTGGGTAACAAGTCATCCTCCAGATGCTACTTCTAGAACTCTCATTACTATTCACTACTGATGGGTTGATTAGGATCAAGAAGAGTGATGTTTAGCAGTATCTTAAGAAACAGATATTGCCTAATCCTATTGAATGTATACATAGAAAGAACTGCACTGTGCATGTCCTAATACCAGTATCTTGCAACCAGAGCAAGGACAGGCAATCTGCAGCACTTAAATCTCTTTTCTACAATCCTCTTTAATCACACAATTGCAGAAATCAGGAAATGAAGTTGTAGGATCCTTCTATTTTACTTATTGAAAACACAGTAAACAGTTATGCGGGTTCTTCAAACCTGACCATCAATGGCATCATTCACGTCCATGTTATTTTTTCTAACATCATGAACAGGAGCATTGTTTTGGAACATGACAGGTTCAGGGGCTTGTGAAAAACCATTCCATGGAGATAAATAATGCCACACATCTCATGCTAGGTAACTGCATCTCTTTCTAGTAACATCCAATAAATGACCAAAATAAGCCATAATCCAATGCGTAAATATATTCTTTCTCAAATACCTTTGTACATCAGTGAGTAATTAGGAAGTTTAATGGAGGACAAATGCAAATACAAATATATACATACTAGGTATCTAGATGAAATCACTGGATTGTTCAGGTTTAATTATCAGGTTCCAGTAAATGTTATTTTGCAACACGGACGCTCCAATAACAATCTATACATGTAATTCATATCCTCATACCTCATACCTCCAAGGAAGATATTGACTCAATTTCTTTGTTGACATCAAATAAAATACTTTAACAAGAATTTGTGAAGGCTGGATTACATATACCATGTTTCATTAGCCAAATATCAATTTATTGACTGCAAAATTATTTTTCTCAAAACACAAAGATTAAGCTCCTGACACAAATGAAAAACATACTTTCCCGGAAAGAGAAGAAGCAGTATCAGTCCCCTTTAGTTCCACACCTCGTAAGTTGTCAAACAAGTTCTACTGTGGTAGTTTCATAGAAACCATATGCTCTATATATTTTAGGAAGTTCTAAATAAAGTGAAAGGAAATGCAGATAAATTACCCTTCACTCCCTATTCACTTGCAATATCAAAGGGAAGCTCAAAAACAAATAAACAAACATTGCTCAGAAGGGAGATTTTGTATACAAGGAGTTGGTCCTGTGGCACCATGGGCACTTCATGCGCTATCAGCCTTTTAAGATAGTCAAGATCAGGAAATGAGTCACTAGGAATCCTGGAATGTACTGTTATGCGATTATAAGACTGTAAGAGAATCTTGAAAGTCCATCAAATTCTCTCTGTTTTTCAATCTATACCTAACACAATCAAAACAGGGTTACTCCAAGTTTCTTTTTCATGTTTTCTAGTTTCACAAGACTCAAGTATCCTTGCTGTAATAGATTGGTATTATTCTCTTTCTCCTCCCCTGAGTAAATCCAACATTTCTTCATTCCTGCCTTACAATAATCCTCCTGCCTATCTGGCTATTTTTATATTCATTTAATTTTAAAACTAGGAAGTTGGCAAAGAGTTGATCACAAGACATTAGAGTCCAACACAGGCATTCTTAAAAAATGGAAAAAATAAGGGGCTGGAGTCCCTCATTTGTTTGGATATAAACACACAAAAAGATTATATAAATCATAGAGACTTTCTTACTAGATTAAGTGGGCGGAAAGAAACACTCTCTGTAGTTTCTCCTCTGGTAAATTAGTACCTACTCATCTTATGAATTAACAAGCTTGTCCCATGACATTTTGTAATGAACTCTCCAGCTCAAGATCATCACCTACTTATAGCAGTAGGTAGCTTTTCTCCAGGTGGTGGTCCAATGTGTATTTACTGCTTTATCTTCTTAAGAAATGCACTGGTTAACATATATACTCTTCCCTCCTGTATTTTCTGTCTCCTGTCTTTTGGAATTTCTAAATATCAAAAAAATTCATAGCGATATAATGTACTGATTTATCTAGTTAATTATGTTTGAACAGCTAATACAAATTGCCACTCAGTTATTTGCTCTTCTGGATCTTTAATTCTTTTGACTTAGCATAGGAGATCAGCTTGATATTTCACAGGGCTGGTATAAATTTACTAAAAGGGAAGCAGTTCAAAGGAGAAAGATCAATAAATGTGGTGGTATAACTTCATTCTAGGTTGCTTAAGAGTAGTTCAGATTGAGACAGTCACTGGATAAAACTCTGCCAGATGTTAGGAAGAACAGAAGTAACCCTGTTTGAGTTTTTGAGGCAGTCTAGGTTGCATTTAATCTTTCTTAACATGCAGGAGATTACAGCCCAAAATGGAGCAAGATTAGGTTTTCATATAACCAACTATGGTACATTCTTGGCAGCACTGAGCCTTCGGTTCACTATTCCTTATGCAACATATCCATTTGGGGGTCTTCTGTTATACATATAGGCAATTGCCCCAAAGTGCTCACAGGATCTATCTGGTCTATTCTGTTCAACCTCTACAGTAAACCCTGGTATGCTGAAGACACCAAGACCTTTTGGCCCTTTTATTCAACCTGAAGGAAAGAAATGATGCCCTGATTGTTGACTATCTTTGAATATCAGCTGGATGAGAGAACAAACTGAAATTATATCAAGAAAAACCAACATGGTATTAGGAATCAAGAAATGAATGTGAGAATTGTATTTCAGTCTGTTTGGAAATAAATTCCATTCTCTGTGAAAAAGTAAATTCAGAGCCTGGAATACTCCCTAATACTCCAATATCATTAGAAATGCCTTGACAGAGTTATGTCTACGTACCAGTTGCAACCATTTTCACTTGGGTTCTTCTCAAAAAAGTGTCTAGAAACTTCAGTTGATACAAAATGGTAAACCTCCCTTTTGTTTCTTTAAAAAGTGGTTAACTACCTTGAATGCACAGCAGGAAAATAAATCAAATACAAAATTTAAACAAGGACAATAACCTTTTCTTCAGATAGGTACATTAAGGTAAAAACATGATGACTGACCTTTGTTTGCTGAGGAAGATTTTAAACTTAGATGTGATTTTAATCATTGTATTGCATTTGGACTTTAATCACATTGAATAAACAAATATAAATTTCTGTTTTTGAAATATTAGAACTTTAACAAAGGAACTGGGTAATTAGTTATACTTATGAATTATCCCTATTGCGCATATTCATATTTCTAAAAGGTGATCAGAAAAATATAGAACATTGGATTTTCTTATTTTTTCCCCAAAATAAAATGAAATCAAAGTGCATATTTTGTAGCTGAAAAAGTACTGTCTCCGATGAGAAAAAAATTATGATATATTGAATAATTTCCCAGAATTGAGGAAAGTGATTTCTTAAGTCTAAAATGAATTTAGATGAACTTTGTTGCCCAGACTAAAGAAAATTATTAAAGGGGTTTTTGCCAATGAGTAACTTAACAAGTTTCACAAAACCAAAAATTGGATCAATGCCAAGGCACTGTTTGACAGGACATCTTATTTTGTTGCAGTAACACCTAACATATATTAGTATCTGTTCAATGAATACTGAAACAAAGGAAGAAAAGTGTAAATATATTTAATACTACCGGTAATAAATGTAATAATTATTCCTAAATGATTTGTTTATAAAAACATTATTACAAAACACTTTAAAAATTAATAGTATTTTAAAAAGTAGACATGGTAAAACACTGAGATACTTTTATTTCTTTTACACTTAAAAACCTAATTCTAGGTAATTTCTTCCATTCCATATACAGTTATTTATTATTTATTTATTCTTCATATTTTTAAAATGTTCATCATTTTTAAAGAGGGGCTCGGTGGTGTATAACAGTGATTCCCAACCTTTTACGCCGCGGCCCGGTACCGGCATCAGCTGGGCGCTGCCATCTTTTTTTGATGAAAAAGTGCTTCCGGTGACCTCACCGGAAGCACTTTTTCATCAAAAAAAGATGGCGGCGCCAGCGCTTCTGGTGAGCTTTTCCAGGTAGAAATGGCTTTCTACCCGGAAAACCTCACGAAGCGCTGGCGCCACCATCTTTTTGATGATGGCGTGCTTCCGGTGAGCTTTCTACCGGAAAAGCTCACCGGAAGCGCTGGCGCCGCCATCTTTTTTGATGAAAACGTGCTTCCGGTGAGCTTTCTACCGGAAAAGGTCACCGGAAGCACTTTTTCATCAAAAAGATAGCGATGCTGCCAGCAAGCCAGCGGCCCGGTAGGACTTGTTCCGCGGACCGGTACCGGTCCGCGGACCGGTGGTTAGGGACCCCTGGTGTATAACATAATCAATAAATAAAAGCAACATAGAAAAATTAACATAAAAATTAAAAACTGAACTAGGATTAATTTTTTTTAAATTATAGAATGAAAATTAAACATCAAAAGGGGAAATCCTATGATCTATATTGATTTTATACAAAAAATACCAGCCACTAAGCATTTTGATTTTGTATATCAAAGTGCCAAGAATTATTATTGTAACAGTTTATTCAGATTTTAGACTATATTCTGATATAATCCTAAATTATAGTTAAATGTATGAGAAATAATATGCTAAACAAACATCATGATTCCATACTTCTGTCCCCATTTTTCTTTTCAAGTTTAGTGGAAGGAAGAAAGGAAGGAAGGAAGGAAGGAAGGAAGGAAGGAAGGAAGGAAGGAAGGAAGGAAGGAAGGAAGGAAGGAAGGAAGGAAGGAAGGAAGGATCGACCAAACTGTCTTCAAGTAACATGAGTTATCAAAAGCTATCACTTTTCAACTAATTTTTAGAATTATTGTACTTATATGTAATCTGAATTATGAATTGTATTTAACTATAATTTTATAGTTAGCAAAGCTAATTTATCTTTATAAACTATGCTTGAAAGTTGATTTTCCTTATTAAATCATAGTTAAGTCATAATTACATGGCAAGTTGTGGAGAATGGAGATGTTGCTTCATATTATCTTTTATAAAGATCATATAGATTATACCCAAAACAAGAGCTGAATAAAGAGTTGCCCCAATCTCAATGTTTAAAATTCTGAAAAATTATTTTAATTTTTTAGTGCCCAACACTAAAAATGAGGCTGAAATTAGCACTACTGTATTTCATGATATGAGAGATTTACAAAACAGCAGAAGTTTAAAAAAATTGGCTATGCATTTCATATGTTTCATCAATAAAAGTCCCATCCAGAACCTTAACATCTATATTTATAGAGGGAAGAGGGAATGGTCTTGAGCAACAGGAGGAATTGCTATTACCAAGACAATTGTTGAATAAAAGATGTCTGGTATTGGATCAGGAATGCAATCTGAGTAAATGTACTCAGGCAACACCATCATTAGTTCTCCTGAAGATAAAAGAAGGGGGAAAGTATATTGTTTTATTAACAATGATTTGCATCAAACCACAAGTAGGATCAATAGAATATTGTAATATCAGAAACTAGAGAGGCATGTTAATAATAACAGCAAAATGCCATTTTCTTAGAAACTGTTTATTAAAGTAAGATGTCTTATAGACTGCAAAGAAGAACCAACACAGCTAAAATCTAACAGCACATGTTGGACAATTTTCTTCATTTCCTTAGCAAAGCAACAATTCTCAAAAAGAAGTGATGAAAAATGGAGAAACGAAGATAAAAGTTCCAACAACAGATTTTCTAGTAGTTCCCTGCATTTAAAACACCATAACCTCTTTAGGATCATGTAGTTTTTTAGACATGCTTCAGATTACAATGATAAACCTGCAGCCCTATCTTCATTTTCAGTACTTTGTTCCAAAACTACAAATTTAGTTGTTTGTTTCCCTACACCATTCCATACAATCCAAGAGATGCATCCACTATTAACAAAGTGGCTTCAGGTTATTAGTACATATTGAAATTCCCATAAAAGAACTTATACTACTTTTCAGTGTCAAGTAGACCAGAAACTCACCGCTTTGTTCCACCTGACTATGAAATAGGGTTGGCTTAATTAAATCTGGGCTGTAATCCACAATCCATTTACTCCAGATCAGCCTAATTAAAAACACAGGAACTGCACTTGAGTCAAGTAGTACAAATGACTTTTTAGGTATGTGTCATTTCAAGATAAAGCATATTTATGACCTATAACATTTCTGCTCTAATTGAGCTTCCATTCATTTGTTGGTTTATAGTTGATTTTAAAAAGATACAGCCAGAAATTAAGAAGAACATCATAAATTATATACTGGCTGTTAATGACTTTTAAAAATATAACCAGAAGTGAAGCAGGACACCATAAATTATATACTGAGTGTTATGTCCCTACATCAACTAAATTACTGCCATTGCCATGATTAAAAGTTTTTCCAAACCAGGAATTTGCTTGGAAAACTAAATAGAAATATCAAAACTAAACACACAAGAATCTTAACGGACAGCAAAATAATAACTTAAATGTTCAAATCTGTACATTATAAAGAGGCTGTCTTCAGACACATGGGAGCCACTTACTTTTAATGCATTCCCATTCAGGTAAACATATGGGAATGCATTATGGGAAAGTGACTCTGGCACAGCCAAGGACGTAGCTGAAGGGCACCTGAAAAACTACAGTCATTTGCAAATTAAACATTGAAAAAATAAAGCTGGATAAGACAATTCCAGCCAATTCTTTCCAACTACACAAAAAGATCTATACATCTTTCTTTTGTGTTTTTAACATGATAAAATGATGTAATGATGAACATTATATTGGACTGGCTGTTGTTTTGATTTGGATGAGATGTCATTTTAAAGTAAGTTCACTAATAAAATTCACTATTTGTTATATATAAGTAGATTCACCATTCACTTTTAGTGGTTTAATGAATAATTCATAAATGGCAACAAATTATGTTATAATCAAGCATATCTTACCCTGGCATACATTGATTGTATTCCATGTCTATTCTCCCTTTTATTTAATGCAATTCACAAATTTGCTAATTAAATAGAACTACTTTTATGACACAACATTCACAAGGGGCCAAGGCTGCATGAATCACTGGCTGTTTACAAATCCAATTCAGGTGTTCATTATATTGAGGGCTTCAATACAGAGGAGTAAGAAATTGGGGCTTCTTGGCACTTTCTTAAAAGCAGCCCTCACCCTTTGGAATACCTGAACTTCAGAGACACATATAACATTTTTATCTTCAAGAGGGCTTTGGAAGTATGTTTATTTCACAGAAATATGAGTGCCGTGTACAACAGCTATATTGCGTTAGTTAATCATACTAATCACCTTTGTTGTTACTTCAACTGAACATTGTGCCATACTTTAAAAGGTAGATAGTGTGAAAAATACATTAATATAAATTGGCAAACTGAAAATGAACAACTTATATACTTGTATCAGATGTTGTAATGCAAGAACTAAGCTGGTTTCAATGATGTCACAATGCACAGGTTGTTATTTTGGTGTCACTGAGATTTGTTATGGATACTGTTGTGATGATTGATTCCCATGAGGAAGGATGGATTACAAATACTAAAAGTAACATTGCCTCAATTCTCCATACAATTGGAATTTGAAGGCAGGATGACTATATAACAAACTGTCATTCAGTATGATGACAGTTCATAAAATCTTCTTCCACATCACAGCTTTGCAGAGCTATTGCACTGCAACATAACCCCAACAATCACATTTCTGCAGGGCATAGGATCAAGGAAGGTTTGTTACATGTTATGAAATTTGCTTTTAGGTTGACAGAAAAAACTATCAATATGTATGATCCTCTCCCTCTCCACACCATGGGATGTTAAGTTATTGAAAAAAAAATTACATGATTGGAATACTGTAACAATTTCATCTAAGTCGGGCAAAGTACACATTAGTGATGCATACATTTTATGTTTTGACATGCAGGCTCACAGCTTTACTAAGATACTATTTTTAAAAAAACAGACAAATCCCCTCTTACAAATAGTACTATAATTTGAAAGTGTTTTGTCAGTCTGTTAAACAGAACACATAAAGCAGGCTTTTTAAATAATCAGTTTCATTTCAGGCACTATCTATATTTCCTGTGCAAGCAGTTAATATGTGGGTTTACCACAATTGCAACTGTTTTTCTTGCCCTTCCTTAAGATTATTTTATTCTCAGAGCAATATCTTCATTGAGCAATTTCTCCCTTACAACACAGGCAATAATGCTATACATACCTATGAAACCTAATCTGGCATTGTGAAAGCAGAAGATAATCATTAAAGTTCAGACGCAAAAGTATAACAAGTACAAACTAGACAAACAATACTGTTGTGCATGTATTCTACAATACCAGCCATACCAATAGGAAGAGGAATAGACACTACATTCCTCAGGCATAGTCAAGAAATGGAAGCAAATTCTCATAGTCAAGAAATGGAAGCAAATTCTGTTTTACTTTTATGACAGGAAGGAGGGGAAATGTTTGTGATATGTTTTGATACTAAAGCAAATTCCCTGTTTTCAATACAAGAATATTGGTGGGCCAGATGTGCATTAATTTCTACAATTCAATCATGCTAGTTTTGCAAAACACTGTAGTCTATTTCTGAGGACTATAAAGACTGTCAGAAGAGATGGGCATTCATTAGCTTGCTGCAATCTGAAAGGCAGCAGGTTGAGGAAGAATGGGTTTTAGAGGAAATTACAGGACACCCACAAATCTTCTTAAAGGTTTGATGGGCAAGAATCACAAAAATGATGAGTCTAAAAATGCAGGCCACATGAACTGCACAATGTTTAGATTTACCACCCTCCCCTCTACAACTTAAGGTATAAATATATTTGGGGGGGGGTTGTCACATCGAATTTTGGTCAAAATAAATGAGGCCTTGGAGCTCTTGAGCAACTTATAGGGAGAAATTAAGTTGGATAATGTGGTAATTAAATTACTTGAAGCACAACTAGAAATAAACTCAAGATCACCACAGGTTTTATACTTCATTTATTCATCTCTTTGGCAGTAAACACCCAATTTATAAAATTCTGAAACAGAGCAATTAGAATAATTGTTTTGGAAATCTGCAGCTATCAATGGAAGTTAAAAGGTAAGAATTTCCTCCTACAATTTTCATACTCAAGAAAAACACATAATACAATATTGCAATAATCTGAAACATATGCTGTAATCCAGAAACAAGTAAATTTTGTTGCCTGGTATTTGTCATTTGATCCAAGCGTATATGAAAACTGGAAACTGCTGCACACTGGGTTGATTGTTCTACTTCCCTATAAGAATTAGCAGAAACTTTTCAAAGTTTTGGCACATTTGATTTCCCCATAGCCCTACCTGAAAATGCTGGGCTCTTTTAACAATTCAAAGCAAAAGTTTTAGCATTCCTTGTTCCTTTTTCCCCCATTTCTATTGTGGTGATTGTCATAGTTATACAGTATTTAACACTACCGCAATTTCTGAACTGTATTGTGCAAAGCAGGCACCCAATACCAGTCAGCTTGAAACATTTCAAGCAGGGGTGCCAGAATTTAAAAATGACTAGGAAATTATTCTATACCGTTTTGTGAACAATATCCAAATAACTGAATTTAATTACCTCTTAATCCTCCTTCATAATATAGTATCCCACAAGGAGAAGGAAATAATGCATCAAATCCCCAAAGTATCTAATCCACCAGCACTTTCTGCAAGCAGGAAAAATACAATTATTCTCAAAGCTTCTGAAGTTACGAGTCAATAACCAGCTGGCTGCCCATTGTTATTTCCATGGTACACAGTCAGAGGCCAAAATCAGAAGTTGTTCCCTGCTGAATTCTTCCCAGGAAATTCACCTTTCCACAAGCATACCCCCTGCCAACATATCCGGCAATATAAGATTAATTCTTAGAAACATGAGATTAATAAAGCAACTAATCTAATATCAGATGCATTTCAATAGAGAGAAATATTTATGTTACAATCTTCTGGAAGCATTCAAAAGGACTGCAAATCTATATGAAGTAGCAGATAAACAAGATCATGTCAGAAACTGTTCTTCTTAATAATCTGACTATGAATTGCACACAGGGTTGGGATGCTACTGGTTCTTCCTGGCTCTATAGAACCAGTAGCTCTGAAGAGCAGCAGACACAGAATCGGTTCTGTGTCTGCTGCTGTTTGGCCCGCCCACCCAGGCTCTTACCTGACCTTTATTTCCTGCTTTTTCAACCTCAGCTGCTTTGCGCGGCACAGCTGAGGTTGAAAAAGCAGTAAAAAAAGTGCTTTTTCAAACGCAGCGCACTCATGCGCAACGCTTATCAGCTGTCCAGGCAGCACAGCTTATGGTGTATTACACGTGCAGACAGCGCGTGTCTGGTAAAATGTAAAATTAGGGAACCTGTAGTAATGCCGGTTGAATCCCACCCCCGATTGCACAGATAATGTTCAAAATCTAAATCTGTTGAAAGAATGCAAATGCAAAATCACTGCTCATATTTACTGAAACTTGTGAGTTTCAATTCTAGGTAAAAGCTAGTATTATAAGCAACCAGGGAAACAACACATACATATATTTGCAGAAGTATACAAATTTCTCAGTATAAGGGCCAACATGAAAAATATTCTCCTTACCCCAGCCCACTATTTGCATTAGAGCAAATTTCAATAAAAATTGCTTCTATGAAGTTAGATACATAGATCAGTTGGTTGGATGCTTTAAAACTCGCTTTTCAGAAATGCTCTGACTTAGACCTCCTGAAATTTCAACAAATTTCCAAGTCTTCTGTTATCAAATATTTCCCACAATCTTCCTAATCATAAAAGTCTTTGTAAAGAAAAAGTTCTCCTTTCCATTTTAGGTACATTTTGTTGTAATGTAACAGTTTTGTGCAAACCGGCCTAAGAAAATGAGGAACCTAAACATAAATAAGTTTCTATGTTTAATAGATCAGTTGTAAAACAAGAAACCATAAATACTGACTTCATAGCATTCTTTGACAGATAAAAAGACAGATAGCTTTTAGTGCATATGAGCCATTTCATAGATTCTTGATACATACACAGTTCATAAGTGGCTTTGTCAGTGTGGGTCATTCATGACCTGTATACAATTTTGTTTAGCCTTTTTGCAGGCAAGAAATGAGAAACCACTGAGATAAACACAAATGCCTTTCAGTGATATATTTTGGGAATACATCATTGTATTTGAGATATTAAATGGGGTTTATTTCCAAGAAATAAGCATATTTTTTCTGGAAAAAGATAATGTATTTAGTTTAAAAATGAACCTCACATATTATAAAACTTAAAATTACTGCTTGAAGGATGGATCTCGTATGGTTAGATCAGTCCTGAAACAGCTGTCTTATTAGCTGCTATCCTGGTTGACAATCAATGTCTTCATGACTATTAGGGTAAGTGGGGTGATTTTCAGCAGGGATTCCTAACCACTCTATTAATTTACTGAAGCAGTTTTCTCCTACAGCAGCTTAATGTTTTCCAGAGATATTACAGCTTCTATTAGCCCCTGCCCAGAAGTTTCATAATCTGCAATATGACTTCCCCAAACATGTAATAAGCCATGTTAGATCAGAAGAAAAAGCACCAGTTTATTGGCTCTAATCTCACCATTTAGACCATCAATCTTCCTTTCAGAAGAAAAAAGCTAAAAACCTTCAAAACCTGATTAAATCAGGGATGTAATCTACTTTTTGCATTTAGAGGGAACCTGTTATTGATCTAAAGGAATCCACTTTAGTTTCTGGTCTTGTTTATATCTATATATCCAAATTATCTGTGCATGAGCGAAACTATTTATAAAACTACCTTTGCAAAACAAAATGAATAGAGGGAAGCAAAAAAAAAAAAGCAACTGATCAGGAAAGAAACATGTTAAAGTTATACAAAATTCAATCTGTTAAAAGTTTTTTTTTCCTGCCCCCTGTATTATTTAAAAAATCTACCCGAAATAACACTTTCTTGAAATTTATTCTTACCTGAGATCTGGCAGCAACTTGAAACATAGGTTAGACAAGTATAAGCTTTCTCAAAGCTGTTGTATCTTTAGCGCGGACAGAGTAACACCCAAGAGGCTTTTCACCTCCTCTGAGTAAGCTGCCAAAGCTAAAAAGCAAAGAACAGGGCGGACGGGAACGACAAACGGAAATATATTCATTTTAAGCAGCGCTACCTGTGGAAATAGGGTGGAGCTTCTGAGCTCGTCCCATTTCGGCTCCAAGGGGGTCTTCAGAAAAGGGGCAAAGAATCGTTTCCATTGATTGACAGTTGCTTTGACCAAATGAAATCGTTAGAGCGAATAGCGTTTCCATGCGCTTTCCTGGGCGGCGGGATGTTTCCATGATGTCAGTAAGCAGCGTTTCTAGGGCAGGTGGCAAGGGGCGATCTGATGCGGGCGGGCGGGCAGATACCAACTGACATCAAATCAAAGAACCTGTCAGCCTGCCGGCGGGGTAAGACTTCTGTGTGCAAGAATGGTTCACCCTAACTGTGCTGCCTTTTCCAAAGTTAAGAAGAAAAGATGCTTAGCCTGAATCGTAGGTGGGTTTAAATTTAAGTCCAAAGAGACTCACATATTTTAAATATAGAAAAGGTTGCGCTTTGTGCAAACTCAAAATTTTAGTTCAATGAAATAATCCCTCCACCTCTTCCTAATCATATCTAATTATGAATTACCTTCCATAATTTCTTGGGCTTTATACCACAAACACATGCAAAGTCGTTCTTTTAATGTAGAACGGTCAGGTTTTAAGAAACACAATTTTCCGGAATACCTCACGCTCGCCCGGGGTCTTTCCCGAACGGCATCAAAGCTATTTAAAGAAATGAATACCAGCACTAATAAATAGCAATAGTCTCCAGCAAGAGGTAATGTTTAAAAAATGAACGCGTTTTAGTGGAGGAATATTTGCAACGGAAAAGAACTTTAAAGGATCGTAAGCTGAAAAAAACCCAACCCCTTCGTTCACTTCCATACTCCATCAAGGAAATTGTATTACAGTGACGATTCAAGCATGGCTAATTAGACCAAAATAGCACTTCGCTACTTTAAAACCATTTTGCAGACAAACTGAGAAAAAGAAGAAAAATGCAAGAAAGGTTTCAGGAGGTGTACCTTATTTTTTTAATTAAGAAGCAGGAAACAGCCCCAGACATGCTCAGATCGCTTCGGGCTCATTTCAAAGTTCTAAATAGTTGCTTCGGTCTTCCATTCTCTTTCTATGGATTCTCAATGCAGTAACAAAAGGAAGGTTCCGCCAGCGCTGCCCAGATTCTGCTAAGGCTGCGGTTGCTATTGGCTGTTCTCAAAGAGGCGGGGTTTCGCCTTGCTTTCTTCCAGTAATCGCATCAATTATTTGGCACACCGCTCGGCTTCTCTTGGCTAGCGAAACGGAGTCTAAATGATAGGAATTTTTCTGGTGGCTCTTTACTCCTCCGCGGAACTATAGAGTATAATGCATGGTTCTTGCCATTTCACTACACAAAATTGTTTTGATTACCGTCGTTTCTTTCCAAACCATAGAAAACAATGTTTATGGAAATTTTAGAGTTTGCACATAGAAAACATAACTCAAACCCCCACTCCTTTAACCTTAAACTATCTACTATTGACCGCACCACATTCCTCATGCCTACCTTCCCTGTTCTATTCTCCCCATTTATTCGTACCTATTTCCTGTATTCATACTCATTCTTACATCTATTATCTTGTAAGCTATTGACAAATCAAATAAAAAAAAATACTTCATACTCCTGCCATCTATTTCCCACAACAACCCTGTAAGGTGGTTTGGTCAAGCAAGTGACTGGATCAAAATCACCTGGTTCACCCTCATTCCTAAGGGATGTAGACACACACACACACACACACACACACACACACACACACACACACAAAATTGGGAATAGAAGCATTGGAGTAGCAGTCTGTAAAAGGATTTATATATATATAAATTTATATATACATAGATCTATTTATATATATAGATTATTTATATATATATATAGATCTTTGGTTATTTGGGTTTTCTCGTGTGTAAAATTGGAAGTATCTAGGCGACGTTTCAATGAAGTCTCATTCATCATCTTCAGGCTTGTGTCTTCGGCTCTGCTTCTCAGAGTAATGTGAGCTTGCAGCTGCTTCTTCCTTTTAACTGCTAGTGGGGGGGGTGACTTGATTGGGTGGGGGCTTGGCTGTGTTCTGATGGGCTGGGGGTGTGTTCTGTTCAGGTGGGGGCTTGGTTGTGCTTAGGTTAGTCTTAGTTGCTGGGGGATTTGAGCTGGTGAATAACCCGAATAACCAAAGATCCACATACAAATACCCGCGAAAACCTCAGAAAAAGGATAAATAAATAAATAAATATAAATATATATGTATATATATACACACACACACACACTTTTACAGACTGCTGCTCCAATGCTTCTGTTCCCAATCACTGTCCTACCTTCCCCCGACAGGTAGATAATGAAACAATAAGATTGTGTGCCACTGGAGGTTTCCCCTGGATATTGATGGAACCTGGGGGAAAATATTTCTTTAAATATCAACTGTGAAGACATATTAAGATAAATTACTAATGGGTTAGGGAGATGAAACAGCAATGTAAAGACCTGGCAGAAACAATGTATTGCCATGATGCATTTGTGCAATAGTTGGATGAAATGCGTAAGGATGAAATGCCACTGTCTACATATTGAGAGTACCAGTTTGGTATAGCAGTTAAGGCATCGGATAAGAAACTGGGATAACTGTTTCTAAACCTACCTTAGGTACAAAATCAGCAGGATGGCCTTGGATGACTTTCTAGTCAGCTCTAGCAAACAGGCAAATTCAGTGATGATGGCAAACTACCAGTACTTCCAAAAAACCTTACCAAAAAAACTGTAGTGATTAGTCCAGACAGTTGCCAGGAATTAAGATTTATTTAAGGGGGCCAAAACAAAAACAAAATAAATATTAATGTGAATCTATATATCTGTATCTCCCTAACTCTCTTTCTCTCCCAAAACCCTTGCTTCTTTTTCTTGATGGCTGCAGCAAAATAATTGGTCTCTTTCTATTTTAGGATAAGTATAAAAATTGTTTTTGAAAGTTGTGTAAAAGGCTCAGTTTTTAGTCTTCTGTGTCAAATTGATATCTATTTGTGGTACAAGCTGCTCAAAATTATAATCATATTCATAGTTCAAATTTAGAAAATAAAGCAAAATTTCAATTTAGTTGTAAAACTCTTTGCCTTCACAATTAGTTAACACCTTTGAAAATGCTGCATAGCCCTTGGATGTCCTTGGCCGATACTGAAAAAAATAGGTAGAAAAACTAAGAGGAGTCAGATCTAATTAGTAAATTAGTGTTTTCAAATACAGCTGTGTGAATTTCAAGATGTGTTTTGCCAGCAGGTCTTAGCAGTCCTTTACTATTCACCCGTTGCTTAATGTTGTTGGTAATAGAAGCCCAAATCCTACATGGGAGGTGAACTGAGGTACAGTTTAGACTACAAACCCAACTGTGAAGACATTTTTTATTTTCATTTTTCAACTTTAAATCCCTCAATTCAGCAAGCGCAAGAACTATTTGTTGGACATTAGAAATTGGCAGGACTTGGAAGGCTTCCCTTTCTTTTTGTAATAAAGTGTGCTTTAAATTCAAGGTGAAATACATTCCATCTGTGATGGAGATAGGGATGAAGTTGGTTGGAAGTTCCTTTTTTGAAAGTTCTACTTTTCTAACTTATTCAAATTCCCATGACAAAAGGACAGTCAGTTTTATTTGAGGGAAAAAAGGACTGAACAGGAAAGTGGATTGGAGATACTACTAAAACTCCTATTGTGCATCTGTTTATACTGTTCAATTAGTCCAAACAGTATATTATTAGAGCAGAGCAATTTTTGGATCAAGGTACTTCAAATCCACTAACTTAAAAAGAGTGTACAAAGATCTCGAACCCATGACTACTGTGGAATTAAAATTTCAAGGATTTTCAGACTACTTTTATTCACAAAGTTGTGATGGCTGCAAGAGCCCCCTAATCACATGTTTGTGGCTTCTGATACCACAAGCAAAGCCAATGAGGAACAGGCAAAAAGTCAGAAGTCACTCCCACTCCCTCTGCATTTTTGTTTGCCCAGAGTCATTCTGTCCAACTTTTTACATAATTAAATATTGACTTACTATCTACATGGGGTACCAGTATGCAGTAAGATACCCCAAGGCTCTGTCTTAGGCCCAGTACTATTCAGTTTATCAATGATTTGGATAAGGGGATAGAAGCAGAGGTGGTATTCAGCAGGTAGCAGAAATTTTGAGGAATTCAGAGAACCGTCAAATACCACCTCTGACTGAGATTTTAACATTACCCTTCCCATGCCACGCTCACCAAGCCACGCCCACAGAACCGGTAGTAAAAAAAATTTGAATCCCATGACTGGATAGAAGGGAAATTCAACAAATTTGTAGATGACATCAAGCTGGCAAGAATAGTGTCAGGGTTCCAGCTATTGCCCTTATTACTCCAGAACATCGACTCAAGATCCAAAAGGATCTTGACCAACTTGAATAATGAGCCTTATTTAACAAAATGAAATTCAATGTAGAGAAAAGTAAGATTTTACATTTATGCAAGAAAAACCAAATGCACAAGAATAGCTGGTACCTGACTCAAGAGCAGTAACTATGAGAAGGATCTTGAAGTCCTAGTGGACAATCACTTAAATATGAACTAGCAGTGTGCTGCAGCTGCCAAAAAAGCCAACACAATCCTAGTCTGCATTAATAGAGGGATAGAATCAAGATCATGTGAAGTATCAATACCTCTTTATGATTGATTGGTAAGTCCACATTTGGAATACTGTATCCAGTTTTGGTTGCCACAATATAAAAAAGATGCTGAGACTTGAGAAAGAGTGCAGAGAAGAGCAATAAAGATGATTAGTGGACTGAAGACTAGAACATATGAAGAATGGTTACAGGAACTGGGTATGTCTAGTTGAATGAAAAGAAGGACTAGGGGAGACATGATAGCAGTGTTCCGATATATCAGGGGCTGCCACAAAGAAGAGTGGGGTGAAGCTATTATCCAAAGCATCTGAAGGCAGGACAAAAAAGCAATGGATGGAAACTAATCAAGGAGAGAAGCAACTTAGAACTAAGGAGAAATTTCCTGATAGAACAATTAATCAGTGAATTACTTGTCTCCAGAAGTTTTGGTGCTCCAACACTGGAAATTTTAAAAAAGAGACTGGACAGTCATTTGTCTGAAATTATATACAATTTCCTGTTTGAGTAGGGGGTTGGACTAGAAGACCTCCAAGATCCCTTCCAACTCTATTATTCTGTTATGACCCAATGGTTTGCAGTCTACTAGTATATCAAGAATACATATTTATTCAGGATGATTCTCGGCAGATCTCCCATCAAACTAGTTAAATGGATTTGATGGCATAACAAATAATATATAGCTGGTTCAAAAATAAAATTCAAAGACGGTTTTTCATCAGTTTGAAGGTGTCACAGGGTTTAATTTTAGGCCTTGTGCTCTTCCTCATCTGTAGACCTCGATATAAAATAAAATAAAGGTTTTTCAAATTTGCATTATCAAAAGGTCATTCACAGTTGACTCAAAATTGGGTAGACATGTAAAGGTTAAGGCATCAGGCTAGAAACTGGGATATCACCTCAGGCACAAAGCCAACTGGGTGACTTAGGCCAATCACTTTTATCCCTAGGAGGCAAGAATACAAAAACATGAGCAAAACATCTAAAATAATGTTCTGTACTGTACCCGAGAGAAAGTCATGGTATAATGAATTAAACATGAGACTCAGAATTCTAGCCCTGCCTTAGGCATGAGAATTGGGTGGCTGACCTTGGATTATAGTCAGTCTCTCTCTCTCAGCCACCCACCACACATAATTGTTATGAGGAAAAGAGGAAGTGGGAGGAACATTAGATATGTTTGCACCTTGAGTCACTTATAAAAATAATAAAGTTGAAAATGAAATAAAAAAATAAACTAAAGTTCAATCAGAAGTTTATTTATTTATTTCAATTTCAATTTTTCCTAACAGAGAGGACAGATTGACCATGAAAAAGATTTTCCAGAGGGGTCCTTTGCAATTAATATAATTAAGGAGAGAGTAGGCAGGGATCCTTTAAATTCCGTCTCAGTGTAAGCATCTGCAGGGCATGGTCCAAAAAGTCAGGATTGTGGATGGGACAATGCAATCAAAGCTTAGCCTATTTGTTATGCATTTTACACACATGATAAAATGGATGGAACTTTGATAATACCATCCTGGTGATTTTTTTTAAACAACATTCTTCAGATATCCCTGAATTGCCAAAATGGCTAAACTAAAGACACTTTTGACAGAAAAGTCACTGCAGAAATTCACTTTTGTACCAATATGATATAAAATATAAAAACTATACTTTATTTATATTATACCAATATAATATAAAATATAAAAAATTGAAATATATCACGTGGATTAGATGATTGTCAAAAAAAATTTAAAAAGTTTTTTTTTCTTTTTGGGGAGGAAAATGGACACTATATTATAGTGTTAATCTAAGAATTGAACATATTTCTTAGATCAGAAGTCAAGTCATTCTTTGCATGTATTTTTATTTTCCTTACTTTTTCTTTACAGTATATTTTCTGCACCTTTATTTTTATTTCATTTTCCTCTTCATCTTTCCTTCTGATTGTGAGTTTATTTTATTTTTAAGTGTACATTATGTAAAATTTAATAAAATTAATATGAAACAGGATATATTTGAATTTCAGACTTAAGCAGAAGCCGGACTTGATCTAGATAACCTCCTTAACATGACTCTATGATTATGCAGTAACTTAAAAAATACAATTCTACATTCTGTTTCAACTTTTTAAATCCTTAATTATTTGGTTTTCGTTATATTAAGGCAGGGGTGTCAAACTCGGGGCCCGGATCTGGCCTGGGAGGTGCTTAGAACTGGTCCACAGGGCCACCCTGGAAACAGCAAAGGAATGGCCCGTGATGCCTCTGTCAGCAAAAATGGGCTCCTGAGCTCCGTTTTTGGATGCAACAGCTTCCTGCAACCCTCTGCCAGACAAAATGGAGCTCAGGAGGGCTACCCTCCCAAACTCCATTTTCTCTGGCAGAGGGTTACAGGAAGCCATCGCAGCTGAAAACAGCTCAGGAGCTCATTTTTGCTGGTAGAGCGTTCAGCCACCACAGGTGCCCCCGACGCAAGTGACACCCAGCCTGACCCCCCCAAGGTCAAACACAATTGTTTGTGGCCCTCAATGAAATCGAGTTTGACACCCCTGTTTTAAGGCCTCCTTTTCTGTATATTCCTTTCTTATATTCTAGTGCACATCAGAGAATGCACTTCAAATTCCTTTTGTGGATAAACAGTTACTACAATCTTTTCAACTGAAATTCCCTTTTGAAAAATTCTTTATGCTGATCCATTAGAAAAAATTTCCCTGATTTCTAAAAAATAGTAATTCCATTCTCCTAGTGACTTTTCATGAAATATCTTTTTTGCTAATTGTTTTTATATTACAGTATATGCTTATGTTTTATAAGGTATGTAAAGATACAGAATATATCTTTGTATATAAAAAGATGTCTTTGATACCTTCATGCTCTGCAATAAGTGAACATAAAATTATTTGTTTGTTTTGCCTTTATCTCCTTTTTTGTTCCTCTCTGTATTTCAAACTATAAATTAATAATTATAAGTTATAAATAGAATATTTGATGGCCAAACCAGACTGTTCCATTTAGCAGTTTAAAGTATATTTTGGAAGCTGTTTTCAATAATATCTGTTAATGTGCAATATTTTTAGGATACAGTTGTAATGAATGGGCTGGAAAAATATATGTGGAAAACATATTCCCTGAAAAAAATAACGTTCAGAACATGAGCTGAGTGCAAACCTAAACATAGTTTGTATTCCAAAGTGCTGAAGATGAGTGGGATGGTTGATGAACAACAGGGACACAAGAACAATCAAGTGGGCTGGCTTAATTATTGCTAATTTAATGGCATTTTCACAGCCTTTTTATAGCCTCGCTTGAGGACATGGAATTTCACTGAAGCAAATGGACTCTGACCTAAGCCACAAAACAATGCTAAAAAAAAAACCTTCTTAAATAAAAGCAGTTTATTTAGTTACCTAGGTGTGAGTTGGGTGGCTATATAAATTTGTTAAATAAGTAAATAAAATACAGAATTTTTAACCATGCAGAATTAAATATGTTCAACTAGCAATATACTTTAGTTAAGCTTCAATGCAGAGTTTAATCAAAATAGAAATAGATATCCTGCTCCCAACGTAGGAGAATCAGACTTTGGGTTTTTTTTTCCAGCACTCTCAAACTGGATTATAGACTCTTGTGGGAAAGTATGGGCTTACTGCAAGAAATCTATGCCTGCCACCTAATCTATATCCCCCTCACTTCAAACAGAGGGAACATTCTTAATAGGGCTCTCAAGATGTTCTCACCAGCTGGGCAAATGATGCCTCATGTAATCTGATATTGTGTAGAATTTAAAGATCATCACCAGGTTTTTGAATTGGGCCTGGAAACTCACCCAATATTAGGTCATTTCCTATGGTATCATGTGTAAGTATATCAACAGGAGACTGTCAGGAAATCCAGATGTGTCATCTTCACAAAATGAAGACAATTGTAGTATAGTGACATAAATAAAATGGACAGTAGTCTGCAAAGTCTATAATCAATTTCAAGTTGCTGCTTGTTTATGAGAAAAAGGAAGATTTGAAGAAATATAATGATAGAAAGTTCTTCTGCTTCTGACCATTTTGATTTTGGTTTGTGTGGGTTGTTTTGTTTGAGGTTTTCTTTCTTTCTTTCTTTCTTTCTTTCTTTCTTTCTTTCTTTCTTTCTTTCTTTCTTTCTTTCTTTCTTTCTTTCTTTCTTTCTTTCTTTCTTTCTTTCTGAAAAATGATCATTTAAATGGTGAGATTTTACCAACCAGGCTTTGTTATAGAAATTATAATACAAAAAGAAAGAGACTCAAAATAGGTTTTGATATGATAGATGTGTTGTTAAGGGGGAAAAAATTAAAAGTCGGGGTGCTGAGGAAAATTTGTTAGTTTGCATATACTATCTGGGGAGGGACATCAGTGCACTCCTTTCCAGAAAAGCAACTGGCAATAGACAATGCACAGCTAGATGAAGAAATAGTTTGCTTTTGCACACTTTGCATGAATTTTGTGGCTCAATTTAGATCTTTTAATGACTACAGTTTACTGTGAATTTCACAAGTCAGCCAGATAAGAAGTATCAGGGCTCCATGGACATCCAGGCCTGGGAACACAATAAGATCTTCAGAGATTTAAAGAACATTTGAAGGGTAAAAAGCATATGTACCTCGGGGAGGTGATATTGCAGAGGGTGACACAATTGCAAAGAAAGTATACTTCCTTGGTTATTACAAATGATAGTCTTTAACTGAAGAGACCATGAGCACACCACCTCCTCCTTTGATCATACCCAAAAGGCAGAAATTATTAGAGACAAGGACTCCTTGAAATAACCAGGCTCTATGCTATGAAGGACTTTATAGGGTGACAAGCAACTCCCTAAATTGCAATTGAAAATCAACTGGTAACAGTGCAGCTCATCAAGCAGAGGTTACATGATGGGTGTGAAATGCCCACTACAGCTTGCACTACAGCTTGCACTACAGCTTGCATTTGGAATGACTGTAGCTTCCATATGGTTTTTAATAACAACCTACCCATGTACACTATCAGTGCATGAATGAGCATCTAAATAGTTGGTCAGTTAAACAATGGAATTAATGAACTAGATGAACCTGTAGACAAAAGTCTTCCTGCTTACAGCTTTCTATGTGCTTCAGCAGTATTTGAAAATCTAGGACAAGGTCCTCAAACTTGGCAACTTTAAGACTTGTAGACTTCAACTCCCCAATTCTTTGGAGACCTCTGATCTAGGAGGATCCCTTTGAATGAGGAAGTGCAACCCCATCCTGGTCTACAAGTTAAAACCACCCCAAATCTAGAGATTCTAAACAGTCCTTCTCAATGTAGTCAGAATTAAGCCTGAGACTATTCCTTCCTATCCAGATCCAAACAGTTTGCAGAAAGTGGGACAGGACGTTTTCACCTTTGCAGTCAGGAATGAGATATATAATTAAGTATCATCAGCATATTGAGATTCCAAATGGATAGATGATTTCTCTCAAGTCTTTTCATTGTTACAGTAATGGAATACTAACATTAGGATGGGAGAGCTTCTTAGGAAGATTAAATTACTACAATACTTTGAAATTGTAGAATATTTACAATTATGCGTGCAAATATTTCAAATTATTGTTGGCATGTTTACCAAGTATTATATCTTTAACTGTAATGTTACATTGCAAGTTACAAAAACTAAAAAATCAGCAACATAACTTGAAAGTAGATCAATGCCGGGTCTTACATAAAATCCTTTATTTCCTTTTCAGAAATAGTCAGAAAATAGAAATAGTCAGAAAAGTCAGAAAATAGAAATAGAAATAGTCAGAAAAACAGAAACAGATATGTCTTCTCTGTGGCATCTCCATCTAGATATGCCATTAGGAATAATATTGTAAGTGATTTGTGCCAGAATCGAAGAGATTCAGTTTGATATTTTTAATAAGAAGAGGGCAGAGAGACCTTCCAACACATTTCTGCCACTAACACAGTATGTGGGGAAGAAAACAAAGAAGCTAAGAAAGAGTGAAAGCTAATCCACACTGAAACCTATCCCTCTTCAAATAACACTTATTAATAAAGGATTAGGCTGTCCAGTAATCATTACAGAAGAGCTGAATTTGTACTTCTGGCAGCATTATCAACCCTCTCTGATGTCTCACTGAAAGACATTATTGGATAGTATCTTGAGAAAATCTCATATTTGTGCATGTGCTTTACCTGCAAATGAGATTCACAGAACAGCCTGTCCTGTTAATTATGATGCTACTTATTGACAAGAATGGAGCCAGCTTCTTTATCTGCTTCCTTTCTTCCTTTTTCCCCCTCTCAAGAAAATGGCATGATAGAACAATAATGCAGCAGCTGGAAAGAAGAAGTCATTTATGAACAAGAAATACTGGTGCTTAGAAAAAAAATGGAATTGTGATTAATCAAAGCTTCATGTAAATCAGCAGGGTGATTTGGGCTGTTAAAATAAATAAATACAATTCATTGAAAGTTATTTCCCCACCCCCATCCCCTGCATTTCTTACCAGATTTTCCTTCTTACTCCATACTAAAACAACAATAACCCCGTTGTAATTGTAAGATTTTAGCCATCAAAAAAATAATAGAGAGAACAGGAGGCAAAGCAAAATTAATAACTAGAATTTGGTTAGGTTCTAGAGGCTATACGTAGACAGACAGAAGTAGATAGAAGAAACATTACAACTTGGGCTACAATAAGTCATTAATTTAAATCTAGCAAGCAGATAAAGGACAAAGAGGAGAAATAAAGAATCTATTTTCAGTGTGGGAGGAAGGTAATAGGGAATTGTTCCAACACCGAAACCAATGTTCCGTAGTAATAGTCAATGTATTATTGCTAGTTCAGAATTGATTTATTGAATATACAGCAGTAAAGAGCATCCCTCCCCCCTCCCCTGTGGAATACAGTGATCTAGCAGAGAAGAAGACAATGTATTTTGTATTTTCCAGAACTCCCTTATACCATATACTGATATCCAATATTTTACAGGCAAAAATCAATGGAACAGTTTTTGATTATTTTTAGATGGGAAGTATCCTACTACAATTTGACCCTATGACACTATTTTCATGAAATGGGAGAGGGGAATCCAACCACACCCTATCCCTCAGTCTTTGGAAAATATCATTCCTGTGAGTTGTGCATTACTAATTACTACTGTTCCAGGTCTTTGCAAAAAGAAAAAAAAGTTTTTTTCATCCACTCCCCATGATGATTTCTGGCTTCTGAAACTTTACCTGGTAAAGTTTAAGTTCTGCATGCTAGTAGCCACTCAGCATATTCATCAGTTAATTAATTCAGCTTTCCCAACTGGTGCTCTTATTATGTGTTGGATTTCAAGTCTCATCGATCTTTTGAATTCATCAGTTCTCATTATTCACAGTGTTTCTTTCCCCTGTTTTTACTTCCTACTAACTTTGCATTTTTGATGTTTTCCTGTGTTATTTCCAAAACAGAACAATTCCTATAATCAGAACATGTTTCACAAGTCATTATGAAAGCAATTTCAGCAAATAACTAGATTTCTAGCAATTTCTCACCATTATTTTAAATACAAAGGAAGGATATCGGCACAATCAAACCCAAGGGACTGAAATAATTTACAATGGTAAAAATATATACATACAATTCTCGTGATAAAACTAAATATGCTAAACATTTTGGGAATCCTTTTAAGACTGAAAATTCCTGACTGGTCTTTGAGATATATAGAACCTATCTGGGAATTATGGTGCGAACTGGCAGATTTTATTAGTGTATTTCAATTATGAATAATTTCTTCTGTTGGTATTGGCTTATCTTAGATCTCCCCAAGCCACATACCTGCTTAACGATGCTACACATTTTCTGCATTTTAAAAACTTTTCATTGTCATTTCTTCATACCATTTATCAACTCTTTATCCCTCTTTTTGTACCAACCAAGTAAGATGAATACTTTTGAAATTCCATGTAGCTGATTCATGAAAACTTCCACTGTCATGATAAATAGCTTGCCTTCAGATATTGTGGATGCTGCATCACTGAAAGTTTTTAAGAAGAAATTAGACAGCCATTTGTCCAGAGTTGTTAGAGTCTTCTGCTTGACCAAGGGCTTGGACTATAAGCCCTCCAATGCCCCTTCCAACTCTTGATATTCTGTTATTCTTTAACACTTAAAAACATACCGAAGTGCTTTCATGATGAAATAGTGTTTTGTCAAATGTTTTGTATTAGACAAACACTTCACAGAAACAACTTTCATCATAAATTTTAAAAAAATCAATACTCAGGATTCCATAATTTCCAATATGGCAGAGGACATGAATTCAAAATAATCTATAACCCAACTCTCTAGAGTTGTATCAGGCCTTGGAACTAGAAACAGTGTCCAAACTGTAGTTTAACTTGATGGAAGAAAAATTACTTAAACATAGGTAGATTTCAGAAATCATATAATATGCATCATTTAAATGTTTCAAATTAAACCAAATTTAGCTGTCCCTGACTATTGGGGAGCAATGTTACTTCTTTACATACTTCTTTAATGCAAAGTACTTCTCCACTGCAGAAAACTTTGCACATGATTTATGACTTTGCTAACCTGATGTTATGAAGCTTAGTTAAGTCATACCTAAATCAGATATGACACTGACCATATTGAAAAATATTGTCCATTCCTGACCTGTCCTCACTAATAATCTGCCACTCTGCTAAAGACATACCTGATCTCTTCTGTTAGGGATCGATAATTCCATCCATCTCTGATCAATTGAGTTTCCTTCAACCTTGCCAAGAATTTTTCTCTTTTAGTTTGCATCACATGCCTGAATTATATGAGTTCTGCTTGCTAATGATCACCTCAAGGGAACAGTCAATCTTTACTTCTTCCAGTACCAACTGCTTGGTAGTGTTTGAAGTCCATAATGTAATTGTTGCCAAAACTATAATTCAAATAAATTTTTTCTTTGCCTCATTTTTTTTCTCAGGAACAACTTTCGCTGGCATATATTACTGATGAAAAAAACATTTCTTTTATCTGCTGCAATCTTTGCCTTAATTGGTTTTATATTAGTTTTTCTTTAAATAAAATATTTAAGTTATTTTCTATTATAGTGTTCTGGTACATATTGACCACAACATTTAAAATGTTACAAATGGATTCAAATGTACTTTCTAAAGGATTATGATCGATCTCATTTCACCTTAAGCAGGACATAATTATATTCTATTCCACTATTTTCACTGTAAATTGTAGTTCAAAAGACCATTATTTGAACTACATTTTTTCTTTTCATTTTTCTTCTCCCCCTTCTGCTTAATTGTCAAGGTTGACTCCCAGTTCATTTTTTTAAATGAGAAAATCTATTACTTCAGCGGATACAATGTGTTATACAAAGCAAAACTATTTGAGTTTTTGATAGAAATCCTGTATGGGAGAAGGATTTCCCTCTTTCACCTCAGACTCCTTACACCAAGGATGGGATTTTTCCAGTTTGGATGAACCACTAGTTCCGACGATCAGCTGTTGAGTGAACCAGTTCTCTCTGATGATCAGGTCGGCTTGCCCACCCTCCCCGGTGCTGTACTTACCTATATCCTCTTAGCTGATTCACGCGGCAGAGTGGATTGCCACATCTCAGCTGTGTTACTTCCAAGAAGTAACATAAGTAATTTTGAAAGCTGTGCATGTGCACAAAGCGCACAATCACCAAACTAGTTGTTAAACTGGCAGCATCCCACCACTGCCTTCCGCGGCAGGAAATATATATATATATATATATATATATATATATATATATATATATATATATATATATATATATATATATATATATATATATATATATATATATATATATATATATATATATATATAATGTGTGTGTGTGTGTGTGTGTGTTTTCTTAAGTTTTTGCGGGTATTTATATGTATGGTATTCAGCTTTGTTCGAGTATTTTCCCAAGTCATTATAGTTATGCTTTTAAAATTATAGCAATGTTTCGGCAGAATCTCATCTGCCATCATCAGGATTCTGTATAGGGTTTGTCTGTGAGTCAGACTTTCACAGCCATTTCTGTTTTAAATTTGGTGCTAGCCTACTGCTGTGCCAGAATGGTTTTTTCTTCAGCCTGATTGGTTGGGAGTCTTGGTCTGTGTTTATTGGTCTTGGAGTTTGCTGTGTTCTGCTTGATTGGTGTTTCTAATATCTTCTGTCTGTTTTGTAGCTTTTTTTGTCTTGATTGGCTGGCAACATTGTGTTTCCTGTATTGGAGGCTTTTAGTGCAGCTTGGCTCTGAGTAAATGGACGGCTATCATTTATAAATGTTGCTACAACTTTAAAAGCACAACTATAATGACGTGGGAAAATACCCAAGCAAAGCTGAATACATGTAAGTACCCGCGAAAACTTAAGAAAACAAACACACACACACACACACACACACACACACACTTGAATTATCAAGTGGAAGCCTTTACATAAGAAAAGGCCACACAAGCTAGAAAATTCCATAATGACATAGAAACAATCTAAAGAAATTGATTATTTGTGCATTTAGTCCTTTTTCTAGTTAGACAATATAGAACCTGGACTATTTTTCTATTAGACTTATTTTGCAGAAAGATATCAAATAACAATCAGTTCTAAACAAGCTGCTAAGTTATAAGTAAGAATGAGTGTGGTTGATTTATTTGTAGACGTAACCAAAAATTATATTTCCATGTATTGTATTGTATTTTGAGGGCAAAAAAAAAAAAAGAGAGATTATTTTTGCAGGTTTTTCCAGAGGAATAAATTTCCAGAACATATTTTCTTTCCTGTAATTTAATGAGAAATTATTTTAAAGTGCAGGAGCATTTTACTTGCTATCACTAGTTCGTTAATAAGACTTTATTAACAATGTTTTGTTAATAAACTTTGCAACTTTGTCATAAAGACAAAAGAAAAAATACATTATGAAATGCAGACAAAGAAATAAATAAATTCACCAAAACATTCAAAGTATTTAGTCAGAGTTCTTCTCCTAGTCAAGTATTATGTACATTATTGCATACGTGATCCATGATCATCCCACCAAATCTTTGAAATATAATGTAAAAGAAAAAATATAAACAAAATATCATGTATTTCAATTAGATGTATGCATTAAATTGCATGAGATTTTAAATTGTTTTGTTTGGGAAATGACAAGCATTGCCTGTTATTAGAATGCCAAATTGTCATTTAAATATTGAAAATCTGGATACAAGTCTTTTAAGTTTTCGATCATGATTAAGGTATTAAATGTCACCCACTACTTTTGACAAGATCATTAGCTTTTAACAGCAAAGAAATAGGTTCATCCTTATGCTATCAATATTGCACTTTGAATTTTCTAGGGGCAGGTGGAAAAAATATTCACTTAATTTTCTTTAAAAAATGACAATTTTTTCTCATGTTTAAACATTTCATCATATACAAAGAAAGTATATGAGAGTAAAGTCACAAGGAGAAAAAGCTGAGAGAAAACCAGATTAATATATACATTCTTTTACTTTTAAGAGGGCAAATAGGAATGGGGACAAGATTAATTGTGTCAGTCTTGTTAGAAATAAAAATATGCAACGTTTTTAGTGTACTGGATGGAAGAAAAAGTTCCTTTATTAGATGGAAGAAATTGCAAATTGTAATGATTTTCTAAAATCTGTCCTTTTCTGAAGAATTGTGAATAGAAAAAGAAAGACTTTCTTGATTAAGTACATTTGTCTAGCAGAAATGTTTTGTAATATTGTTTTTTGTAGCACCTTCTGAAATTTCCTTACTGATTTAAAGTGTTTTATTGGGACATTATATCTAATTTACAACTACTGTAATCACATTATTGCTGTCATTGTCTCATTGTATAACTTTGACATGATCCTCTCTCAGTAATTTTATCATTTTTTTTTCACTACAACATTCTATTGCTTGAGGAGTATTAACAAGAAAGATCACAGATCCAGTCTGTGCATTATTATTATATTCCAAATATCATTTCTTTGAAGGAATAAAGCATCAAAAAGATTCAAAGAAATCTTAGATATTTCTTGTGTTTGATGAGAATATTATTAAAAATTGAATCAGGCACCAAAAATCTGCAATTTGATTTAAATATGCACTGTGACACAATCAGTTTGCACTGTTTTTTATAGAAAAAATGGAGGAACTCATAAAAGCTAAAGAATGATACATTTTAACATAATTTGACAGAATAAATTAAGTAATCCAGAATGTACCACTCCATTAAAAATTTATAGGTTACCCTTATGTCAACTGAATTTTTAAAAAGCACTGTGTAATACTTTGGAGAAAGATAAATACAAACAATGTGGCAATGAATAAAACTGAACAAAAAACAAAATGGTAATAAATTTAATTATGTAGGAAGCATATGAGGCTTTCTTTAAAAATATAGTTGATTCAAGCATTTCATTGTCTTTGACTCTTCTTTTTTAAATCCAAATATAATTTTATATTTGCAAAGATAAATAATAAGAATCAAGGCCAACACTGATTATACTAGATTAAAACAAAAGTTACTCCTTTAAGAACATATATGTACTGGAATAAATTGAGAAGACTAAATTTATAAAATAAAAACATCTCAGAACCTATTCTGTTTCCTCATTTTCTAATTTGTTTCTACATTTTCAGGGTTCTATGCTCACTGAGCATGCTCAGCCCACAGTAAATTCTTTTTGGTTCCTTCCCTTTAAAATTTGTTCTCTGAATTGAGGGAGGAAGCAAGGTGCAGTGAGGGCAATGCAGGGGTTACGGGAATGGGGGCAAAGTGGGGGCGGGAAGTGGCAGCTCTATTGATTTGGCGGTACAACTGTTCTTGGAAAAATTAAATGCTGATCCTGACCTAGACTCACAATTCCTGTTTGGGGGAGTTGGCAATTGTGATTGGAAGTACTTTGCTCAATTTTGTATTGTACATCAGTTGTGCAATAAATAAAGGAATCAAATTCATGATCACTCTGTCCTAATCACCTGCCACTTGGATTTCTGTAATGTAATCTAATTGGGGCTGCCCTTGAAGATTATCTAGAAGCAGTACTGGCTGTGATGTGTGCATGTATAGGAACATATATTATATTATTATATTATATTATATTTCCAACAGGCTCTATTCATCCGTGACATCAAGCAGAGTACGTGGGGCTTCAGATCCTTTTGCTTAAACAATATCATCTTCCATGACCTAGGAAACATTTCCTCTATCACAGCATCTGCCCTTGGAACAGACTCCCCCCCCCCCACAATATTGGAAAAATACTAAAAGCCTGGGAAAATGTGGGGGAACCTCTATAAGTCATCTTATTTGCCTTCTCGATAAATATGATTTCTTTTTTTTTTTTTTAATGCCAATTGCCTAGAGTTATTTGGAGTTAGACAGCATCACAATTGTTTAACTGCATAAACAAACAACAGCAGAAAGCCAATGAAGCCACAGAAACAGCAGAAAAGCAGCCTTTCTCTGGTTTAAGCTATAATTTTTATTTATCTTGAATGAAATTACTATATTCTTCTAAGATCCAACACCAAAAATTGACAGCTATAAGGTATAAAGAAATCAAACTGAACATTTCTCCACAACTAAAACTTTATTATATATTTTCGTTTCCATATGTTGGTCAACATTTCATGGATCCTGAGCATGCTCTGACTGAATTTTGTTTTTTTGGGAGGAAAGGGATGGGGATGGGGTTTAAATGTTTCTTCTTGCTTGGTATTTTTAAATAACTATTCTTAGTAATATATAAGTCTGAGAGTTCTACTGAGTATGCTAAATATATTTTTTTCTTTCCAGTAAGCCCATTTATTTCTAATTTTCTCAGCACTAAACACTCAAGTTGATTATTAACAGGAATAAAACAGTTTCTGAAAATGCAACAGCTGCTATTTTATGTAAATACGGGTTATGTGGTAAACCATAGAAATCATGATAGCCATCAATCTATTTTATGGCAACTGGCCGAGACTAAGCAGAATTAATAGAATTGCCTGTGAGAGTCAATAAAGCCTGATGAATAATTGTGTTCCTTATATCTTCCTATAAATGAGTGCAGATTCATATATTCGCAGTGCTTGGAAGTACTGTAGTTGTGACTAGATGAAAAATAAGAAATCTCATTCTTGGAACCAACCCATAAAACATCACACACAGAATGTCAAATCCTAATTTTATTGTATAATTTAGCAGTCCCACCAACAGTGTGCATTTTAATATAACTTATTTGTCATATTTCTGTGTGCACCATTTTCAGTACGAAGCATGAAAATAAATGAAGCTTAAAGTTTAATGAAGATTAAGCCTTGCTCATCAGAAAATTCTGCTCTGCTAGAATTGGAAAATTATTTCCCTCTAGACCTCACTAAGATTTGAGGTTTTGTTCCCAGTCAATCCATGGTGAAGTGAATATGAACAAGAATAAAACAAGAATGGGTTTATTTCCAAAATCACCTCACATCTTTAATTACTGAAAAAAATGCTATAATCCACCCACTTGCTTGGCATGAATAAATTGATAATCAATCTTTCCCTAGCAATTTATTTTCATGGTTTATTATTTTCATTATTTAATTTTATTAAATAATTAAAATTGACTCATTCCTGCTTGAAACTATTATTGATAGATTATTGTCAAGTGAGGTGGATCAAATAAAGTATATGAGTAAAAACAAAAATTCTGATGTATACAATGTTTGCTTTGAAAAGTTATATAGGGCTAATTAGCTAACATTAATTAGTTGCCATTTTTGGAGTATTTGAGAATGAACTGATCTTTGTAGGACCAAGTTTTGTTGAATTAAGTTAATGTAGTTGAAGTAAATATGTTTAGGACCTAACTATTGGAAAAGTTATTTTCCCTTGTTGGAACAATGAAGGAGACTAGCAAACCAAATGTTGAGCTTTCCCAGAACTCAAATCCACAGATTTTAAAGAATATCAGATTATGTATACTTTGAATGAGAGCCTGAGGGTTTTGTTGGCACTCCTGCTCTGCAATGTGTTTTCTGCTTCTGCTTCTGTATTCAGTGTACAAGTATGATGAACAGTATTGTCTGTAGAGTAGAATTATATTGATAAATGAGTACAGGCAGTCCTCGTTTACTGACTACTCATCTAGCAACTTTTCAAAGTTATGACAGCACCAAAAAAAGGAGACTTTTGGCCAACCCTCAAAATTGTGGTGATTGCAGCCTCTTTGCAGTCATTCAAATGTTATTTGGGTCCTTGATGACTGGTATGTATTAATGACGGTTACAGTGCTCCATAGTCATATGATTGCCATTTGTGACCATCACAGATGGCTTCCAACAAGCAAAATCAATGGGTAAACCAATAAGAAGTCCCAAGTTGTGGTGAACATGATATCTCGTTTAATGACCCACAGTGATTTGCTCACTGGCTATAACCAGAGTTTACAAACTGACACCATAAGACAAGTGTGGCATATGACATTGAATTTTGCAATTATGCTGCTTATCAATAGAATTTCTGGTCCCAATTGCTGTTGGTAAGTGAGGATTAGCTCTAATGGCATATGTCATAAGCTAAGAGTGTTCAAATTAAGCTTCTATTTCACAAATTTGTTAGATTTATATCTATATTTCAAGGTAATATAGATTGGGATCTCCTTCTATTTAGCCTCACAAAAGTAACACCGGGAGAATTGTTAAGCTGAGAAAATACAGCTGGTCTGAAGGACTGAATGAATTTTCACAGCTAAGGGAACATTTAAATCTGGAACTTCCAGTCCCATTTCAGTCCCATACTGGCTCTCTAATTCAGATTCAAGATTTGAAGGCAATATGGACACGAACCCCCTTGAGGTTCAAGATTTAGTTAAATCAGAGGTTTATTATCAGTGGTGGGATTCAGCCAGTTCTCACCGGTTCATGAGAACTGGTTGTTAATTTTCTCAGCAGTTTCCTTCCAACAGCCTTTTGTTTTTCCCACCTTAAGGGGTTAATCCTGTCAGGAAGGTAGACATGAGTTTGAGTTGGCCACACCCACCCAGTAACATGACCACCAAGCCATGCCTACCCAGCTGGTCATTAGGACAAATAACTGGTTGTTAAATTACTTGAATCCCACCATTGTTTATTATTAACTGCAATGTAAAATAAATTATTTTTATGATAGAATGAGAAACAACTATTAAGGATAATAGATTATATCAAATTGTAAGAAGATAGTTTCAAGGAGTTCACTTTAATACATTTTGAATTAATCCCCCATATCCATTTTATACTAGAGAAAGTTTTTTTTAAGTGTTCTAGAAAAATCTTATGGGTTAAGCAAATGTAAAAAGTCTACTATTCCAACTTAAAAATAAAATTTAAAAAATATAAAAAGTAAAACAATTCCTTACTAAATAAATGAAAATTTCAGCATACTTAGATACTACTGTAAGGCTTATTGACCTGGTTCATGAGCAAAGTTAGCATTTCCTCAAATTAGATAGTACTTTAGTCTAAAATAAATTATATTTACTTTGTTTTGGGGAGGGGGAGAAAGCTGAAAGCTGTGGATTTAGAAAAAGGTAAAAAAACAACCCTCCCCAAAGCAAACAGATGAAAAGGTCCAAATCAATTAACATAGAGCAATACAGCAAATACAACTTTTTTTCTGCTAGTCTTTCTTTGCAGGCAAATTTATCAAATGGAACACAAACCACTCCTCTCAAATGGCTGTGTTAGGATTTGCAGAGTTGATAAAATTCACCACTCATACTCCCCACTTTTATCCATAAATGGAAGGCAATCTCCAGTCATCTTTTAGCTTTCCAGGGGTTATTTTAGGTCCTATGGCATGTTTTTAGTACCGCATTTAAAATTGCATTTGCCCACTGATTGATTATCTGCTTCTCCCAAATATTTGGCTGCAATTACACAGGGGAGTACCTCCTTCCTCCATGAACGTACCTGGGATAAGTTCTGAAAGCTTATATAAAAATGGCTTTTTATACATACTTCCAAATATTATAATACCATTAAACATTTTAGTGATTTCATTTAGGAAAGGAACTGATGTATGTTTTCTCTATTATGGTCTTATCCGTAGTGTTCATTTTACTTATAATTCTAATTTATGGGGTCCATTGTAATTCTAATTCAAGTTTCAGATAATCAGATCACTTTTGCTTTGATACCCATAGTGCAAAACACCAAGGTTAATAGCCTGTTATAATATTTGTTTTAGCCTGATAATGGAGCTCAGGCAGAAAGTAAGCAAATGAAACAGGAGAAAAACTGAGGGACAACAGGCCTTTAAAAACCTATGCACAGTTTTCCCAGCCTAGACCCCATGGAATACTGAACTGAGTTGCAGCCCAAAGCATCTGGGACAGGCTGTTTTATGTTGAAGAATACAGCTGCTTTTGTCTTCCCATAAGATTGTCTTATCTGGAGCTGTGATGACGGCTAAAAGCTGCACAATTGACTTGGCATGTGCTAAACATGACAGCAGATGGGGCCTAGATTTATTTTTATCTAGACTGAAAATGAACAGAGTAATGAATGAGAACAAATAGCTACAATATTTTGATACTCCAGATTGTACTATTTGTCGGCTGGAAGGATTTGTCTCTAGCAGCGATGATGGGAAAAGGTCTAAATTTATAACCATTCCAAACAGCCATCTCTTCCCATTACAAGCAAAGCTACAGAAATTGCCACAGGGGGTAGGGGGAGGGGAAAGACATGAATGCCTTTATGCCTCTGACATACCTGACAATCTACAGGGTCTTCCTCTCATTATGGCAGGGAAATAAGCTATAATCCATAGTGCAGGTGTATTTCAAGAAAGTTCTACAAAGTTGGTCTATGTCGTTATTTGCGCAGCACAGTGGCAATTTTAAACTCAAAGACCAGAATGTTTAAAGTCCCCTACATACACATATACAATGAAAAAAAAAGGAATTGTGCTTCCATGGAGTCATTTAGAATTCAGTGGGATACATGTGACATTTTTCTAATCATGTTATAAAGGATTTTGAATTAGAATATGATTGTGATGGAATGTTGTTTGAATTCCCAGGAGGGAGGGAATGTACTCCAGAGGAGCAAGAGATAATGCACTTTACAGTAATACTTTGGTACTCATCATTAATTTGTTCTGGGAAACATGATGAATATCAAACGATTTTTTCCATAAGGAATAGTGTAAATAAATTTAATGCATTCCCGAACTAAGACAATGCACATTTTAAGGCAATATGTAAAAATATAGGGCTGTATATCATTACTTTATATGAGAAATAAGCCAGAAAATTAATACTTAAAACAAAAACTTTACTTTACCTTTACTGAGGAGAAAAAAGTGCAAAAGTAGACAAAAAGACCTAAAACAAGCTAAGAATGCAAGGGGATTTGCATAGAGCTACTGCATGACTAACACATCACACTTTGTTTCAGCTGGAAAGAATAGTGAGTCATGAGGCAACCAACACTGACAAGTTCTAGCTAGTGCATTGAATGCAAAACAAAATTTTCTCATCAAAATGCACTGAATACTAAATTCGATTGAATACCAGTTTCAAAGCAGTTGAGTACCAAGGTACCATTGTTCATAGCTTGTGTGAGAGAAAGAGTTGAAGAAGGTGCCTTCCTAATAGTTCCCAGAGTATAGGTAGTGCTCAAATTACGACCACCATAGAGCCAAAATTTCTGTTGCAAAATGAAACATTTATTGCCAGTGTTTCCCTATTTTATGACCTTTCTTGCTAATTGTCACATGAATCATTGCAATTAAGTCAGTGACATGGTTGTTAAGTGAACTGGTTTCCCCATTGACTTTGATTGTCAGAAGATTGCAAAAGGTTGCATGACCCTAGGACACTACAACTGTCATAAATATGAGTCAGTTGCCAACCATCTTAATTTTGATCATGTGACTCTGGGAACACTGCAATGGTCATAAGTGTGAAAAAGGTCATAAATCACTTTTTTCAGTGCCATTGTAACTTCAAACTGTCACTAAATGAACTGTTGTAAATTGAGGACTACCTGTATATATTTTATATATGTAAGTATGGTAGTCTACTTTACATTGGCAAGATCTATGTCTAGCGATAAGGAATAATAAAGAAGTTTTCTTAGAAGAATCACAATATATATATTATTTTTGGAGCCTAATGCTATTAATAACCTATACAAATATTTCAATCTAGTTATATTGAACAAGAAAAATTGGGAGAAAGATATATATTATCATGCATCAACATCATAACTATCCTATTTATCTTTCAGTAATATTTTTTCTTTTTTAATTTCATGTACTGTACTAGGTTTTATTGGCTCACATCCAAAATGAATCAAGGCCTTTATTAATATAAAAACTGTATATTACTTCTGACCTTTGAATGCTGCATATTATAGAATTTGAAATTTATTTGTTCTCAATATTGATTTTAGGTTTTTCTAAAAAAAAAGATAAGCCTCACTTTTATTAAATATTGTAAGTAACTCAAGGCCAGAAACATATCTAATATTCCTTCTTCTTGCTATTTTTCCCCACAACAGACCTGTGGAGTGAGTGGGGCTGAGAGAGAGAGAACATCCAAAGTCACCCAGCTGCCTTTCATGCCTAAAGTGGGACTGGAAATCATAGTCTCCTGATTTTTTGCCTAGTGCCTTAACCACCAGATTGAAGTGGCTATTTATACAAATGTGGATTTCATGATTTATAAAAACCGTGGAATTAGACATTCCATCATTGTTTTTCTCAACAATTGTAGAAGTAAATCTATGTAACTCAATGCTTTTAATAAGTAATTTGGCATCTATTCAGTTTTAATATTGTGTGTCCATTCCCATAGAATTAATGATCTGTTGTCATAAATACTTTGGTAGATTTCTTTGTTTTTCCTAAGTAAATCCAATTGAATTCAATACCTCATTTAAGAATCTAATGCAGAAACTTTGTCTTTCTGCTTGGTTGGTTTGTTTGCATTGGCAAAGGCACAGCTATACAATTTTATGTCTGTACAATATTGGGTTGTGGTGTTAGAAAGCTCAGAGAGATCCATCAATAATTTAATGTCATCTGATGTTATTTATCCTAAGTATTTGAAAGCAAGAAGCATTCTGGAGAAAATGGGATTATAATTTCCCTAACAATAAAATGTTTGAATGCAGACAACATTCATTATCTTTTTCTCAGGTATAGTTACTGAAGGAAAGAAGTTGGATCTCAGCATACATTGCTGCATAAAAAATGATTTGGAACAAAAGAAAACAGAACATGGGTAAATTCAAAGCAATTTCAGAAGGAAAGAGATACTGTACTATTTCATTGATACATCCTGAACATCACTCCATGTACTATGAGATAAGATAAAACCCTATTTGTATCACAAAGTTTTTTTAAAAGCTACAAGAGTTCTTCACCATGGTTTTCCTGTACACCTTAACATAATGCATTTGATAGATTTAACCATACTATGAATAGATATTCATAAATTCATTCTTCTGTCTGGAGTTTTGTTGAAATAAAGCAAATCCATTTATTATTTCTTTCCCATAAATCTATTATTTCTTACCTCCCTCTTTTTGCCAGTATGAGAAGACCTAGAGTTATTTATCTATTGTTTATTTATTACTTTAATTTATATACCCACCCATTGTCTATGGAGATTCTGAGTCATCCAGATCATGGTTGTCCCAAAGGTGCTTTTTTTCAAGAGGCAACTGGACTTTCTGGTCAGTTAAACCAGAAAGTCCAGTAGGCTCTTGAAAAAAAGCACCTTTGGGGATACCCACACATTTCACATACATGATTGAGTAACTCATATGATTAAAAAGATTCACAAAAAAACAAACAAAATACAGATAACAGTAAAACAATAACCATTAAAACTGACTTAAAACTGACTTAAAACTGGAACATAAGGACAGGTGTTGTGGCAGAAAACTCTCCTTCGGAGTCCCATCAAATGGCCCTCCTTAACAGAAGGGACCTCTAAAATGCTTCTTCTGCCATCCTGATGGAGCAGGAAGATGTAACTAGGGAAAACAGGCCTCTTATTCCAACATTCAAGTACATAAAGTGGGAGATGATGTTTCCACTTAAATTTACTCTAATTTCCATGGGTGCTACTTTACAAGATGAATTTTAAGACTCTTGTATTGCCCAAATATTGAGTAGTATAATGGTGAAGGTGCTGGCCTAACTAAGAATTTCAAGGTCACTTTTAGTCACAATAAACTCATAAAAATGTTATATATAAGAGTCTCATAACAAGTCGGTTAATCAATTTCACCATTCTATTCTCCTATGTCAGCTTTTTCTTTAAAAATGAGATCAGCATTTTTCTTATGAGTGCTGATGGGGAACAAATTTAGACAAAATCCTATAGGCCTTATGGAAAGATACCATGGTAACTAATTTCCAAAGTGATTAGCAGCTCTTAAAGGAAGTTTACACTACTTTTGGATGGAGAGAGATTCAAATCAAGGCCAGCCATAATTTTTGCCCTAAGTATAGGAAAGAGAATGGGGTAGGTAGGCAAGTAGGTAGTTAGGTAGGTAGGTAGGTAGAAAGGAAGAAAGGGATGAAGGTAGAGAAGGTTGCTTAATTATAGCTTGATTTCAGTGGACCTAAATGAATTTTACCTTGTGTTTATTTGAATGTAGCTTATAACTTTCTACTTACTGTCTTTATCATTTCATTCCGTGTTGTTTTTAAAGTTAAAAATTCTTAGCAGTATAATATTCTCATTTATGTTGCTAATTGTAAACAACCCTCAACAAATAAATTATCTCTATCCTCTAAATAGTCTTAATGAGAAAAAGATGAAAAGGGACCATTGATTTTGTCCTCTTGCTTTTGCCATAATTTCTAAATAATTGAAAACTCATTCACATTTGCCAATCTAGTTCTTTTTCTTTCCATAAATACCAACTTTTTAATGCCTTAAAATGATCTAATGGCTTGCTAATGCATTTCAGATTTGATCTTGCAGCAACTACTATTCTTACAATGGAATCTATATCTTCCTGCTCCTACATGATGTTTAAATTTTAGATTAAACTCAATGCCAGAAATTGCCCTAGGAGAATGGTAGGAGTGTGAGTATAATTGTAAAAGCCATTATTACTGGAAAAAAACCCTGGCATGGGAGTAGACTGCATTAAGCATCACTCTGGTCCAATTTATTTTTCAAATGTCTTTGAAAGAAAGGACGTCCTGGATAATTGGGCCTCCAGACAGTGCAGCAAAGGTAAATAATCAAGTGATTCATGCAGTACAACTACTGGTAGTTTCCTAATCTGTAGCATCTTAACAATAGGAATTTTGAACTAATATTATTAGTTAATTGTTATTCAGATCTTTAAAAAAGAAGAATATAGTTATTTTAAGGTTTTCTCAAAGCAATGGCTATACATGTATAGTTACATCAAGGCATATTGCATGTAGTACTGCATACTTTAGGTATAAAATTCTATTAGTTGTTTGGCATCTAAAAATCACGATTCCCCCAAGTATGGATAGCAATGTATTTTGCTTTTTTGAAATATAACCCAAATTACATCCCTCCAGGGGGCCAATGCTTTTAACACTTTTTGCTACACAAATTGGTCAACAGTTTCTTTTCCTTTTGTCCATTTCAAAATAGCCAACTGGCTCCTCTTCCTGCTGCTCAGCAGGTCAACCTATTTTTGTTTCTCAGCGTTGGGGGCTTTAAGATATGTGGACTTCAACTCCCAGAATTCCTCAAGTAGCAAATTCTAGGAATAAGTCCATCCTTCTTAAAGCCACCAAGACTGAGAAATACTATATTAAACCACTTGTCAATACAGCACCCTGAGGGGCCAGTATTGTATATTTTTATGCCATCATCCAGACCAGAATTTAACTACTTAAAGCCAGTTAAAAGATTTAACTTTTCCTTAATTCTTTGTTGGATGGCAGTTGCTACTTTGTCCTAGGAACATATCAAAATTAATTTAAGTGTTATCTACAAAACAATTGGCCATCAATTATCTACCGGTAAAAGCAAAAAAAAAAAAAAATCCTGCACAGACTTTAAAGAAAAAATTCAAAATATTTAATTTTCTGCCTCTCAAATGTTAAAATGATGCAGATATAATTAAACAAACATTTCTCTGATTTCCTTTAACTATTGCCTTTGGGAGAAGCAAATTTATTTCAACTGTAAATGAATAACAGAATGAAAAAGGTTCACCTCTGGTGGGCTAAGCATGAGCATACGGAAGAGACTCAAATAAGAAAAATAAACAGATCCCATATTTGTTTCATTGTGGCATAGGGCATAGACGGAGCAGACGAGTTTTGTTCTGAACAGAATAATATTCCATATAATAAAATACATTCTAAGGGATGAATTGGTTTTCCCTAATTCAGTGGCACACTCCAGTCTACCAAACATTAGTAATGTTCAGCTTGGACATACACAAAAGAATGACTGAGGGAATTCATATGGGCGAGATCTCACAATATTCTTGTCACATGCCATTCTCATCATTTAAAAGAACAACCTAACATCAATTAGTCCACATTTTTAGATTTTATAAAGAAAAGCTTAAGTCATTTGTCATTAGAGAAAGAATATTTAGATTCTGCAAGATAGGAGCTAAGACTGAAATGCTCTTTCTTTAGAAAGATAATTAGCATCCATTTTATTGGCAACTTGACTCAGGCTAAGACCCATATGCTTTGCATGAAGCTAATATTTGCTATAAAATGTTATGTGATTTGTAGCTTTGTTTCTTTTGACTGATTTATGATTATATTGTTATGTTATTTTTATTAAAATTATTTCTGTCATTTTTTATTGTTGTAAAGAGCAATACCAACAGAAAAATAAAAAGTAAGTGCACTGATGGAAAGCATTCCTTTCTTTTCAAGGATGGATAAACATTTAGGGTCATGATTAGACAGTGTCATGATACCATCACAGCCTAGATCGGAGGAGGAGAAGTTGGAACTGGGACCGTCCAACAGGGAAGGCACACCAGGGGCTGCTGCTGCTGCACTCCTGGGACCTTTGGGCATTAGGGAGGTGGTTGACCAGATTGGGGAGCTGCCTGTCTGCCTGTCTGCACAGGGGGTAGGGGAGATTGGCTGCTGACCAGCTGTGGTGCTGATAGGTAGCTGATCTCCTCTGGTGAGGAACAGCTGTCTACTCAATTTGATCCAAAGGTAAGGAGAATGGAGCATAGGCAATCCCAGAGAAGAACCGCAAGGCTATTCGGGAGGAAGTCATCCCCCCTCCACACAAGGAACACCTGGAGGGGAGTAACTTAAGGAGAAGCCATTTAGTTAGTCTTTGTCAGGAATAATTGTTAGTTTTGACTTACATCCCCCAGCTTTGACTCATGCCTGTTGCTGTTTGCCTTGAAGATTGTTCTGTCTTTTAGTAAAAGGCGAAATATTGTTCTGTCTTTTGTTTTGGACCTAACTCTTCTATTGTGGCCTGCATTTCATTTTTGCTTCATTGTGCTTTGAGAACTGCTTCTTGCCTGGAACTTGTTTCTTGTCCTGAGGATTGCCCTTGTCTTGCACCTGGACTGTGCCTTGTGGCTTGGACTTAGAACTCTGGACCTTGCCCTGTGAATGTGCTCCTCCTCTGTGGGCTTTCTTTGTATTACTGGGGCTGTGTTTGGGAGAATGAAGGAGGCAGCCTTCAGGGTAGCTTGGAGGTGGAGCCTTACTGGTTGTTGAAGGACCATTGGCTGGAACATTTCTTAAGAGAAATAAAGAACGGTCTAGAGGCCTGCCTTGACCCCCTGGTCATAACAGACGGTTTCAAAATAGGAAAAACTCAAAGACAAACTCTTGACAAGACTGGAAACCACAATTTGAAGTTAATGTGCTTTAGAAAGAAATATAATGAAACAAATGATATTCATGATGCTGTAATATGGAGAAAGGGAAGCTTACAACTACCTGGGAGATACCTGTGCAGGAGAAAGGTATTCTTAGACACTCTCAGGAGTAAGCAGTGTCTGATCCCAAAGATATTGCTGAATTCCAACTTTCCATAGTCACTAATCAGGGTTAATGGGAATTAAAGTGCAGTAATTTTTGGACAGTCATATGCTTCTAACACTTGCTTTGGGAGTCCTCCGAGTACTCCAAGGTTTGATTGTCTCAGATTTCTGAAGGACATTAGTTCTTGCTGATAGTCCTCCTCTATTTTATTTTTTTATTAATTAGAAATTTTGCCACATACTCTTACAATATTAAAAGAAATCATAAATATATATAATTACATTAAAATTATAATAGTGCAAGTTATAACTGAAGATGGAGAGGAAGGGAGCAGAATGTACGAAGGGTTGGGGGCACAGGAGCTGCTATTAGTTGATCAACCATCTCTAGTGTAAAATTCCCGCATCAGGACCCAAAGCCAACTGACAAAGTCAGATCTTCAGGCTCTTACAGAAAGTCAGGAGTCTCACCTCAGGGGATAAGATGTTCCAAAGGACCAGGGCCATAGCAGAGAGGGCTCTTCTACTGGACTTGCCAGTCAGAATTCCTTGAGTGATGAGATTCACACTATCACTTCTTTGCAAGCACAGATGGAGGGGGACTGTCCCATAGGGGTGAGATGCTTCCTCAAGTAACCTGGAGTTATGCCAAGCAGGATTTTATAGGTAATAATCAACATTTTGCACCTGGAACCAAACGAGTAGCCATGACACAATGGTGTAATGTCAGTCACTCTAGGGGCCCCAGAGACTGCCTGTACCATTACACTCTGCATCATTTGAAGCTTTGAATGTTCTTCAAGGATATCCTCATGTAGCCGCATTGCAGTAGACCAAGCATGAGATAAGCAGGGCATGAATGACTGAGCACATGAATTCCTTATCCAGGAGAGGCTGCAACTGGCATATAACCTGAAGTTGTTCAAAGGTACTTGCAGTCACAATTGCCACCTGCTCTTTGAGCAGGAGTCGCAAGTCCAGGAGAATCCTTAAGTTGCAATTTGGGTTTGTCTGGGGTATTGCCCCACTTCCAGAGCTAAAGATGTCAGTCCTGAATCTTGAAGCTCTGTGTACCTACAGCCTGTCAAACTGAATTCATACAATTCCACCACCATTTGGTCTTGCCAAAACCTGTTGTCATACACCCAGACTCCCACAGGTTCCAGATACCATGAGAGGGCAGTGATAGCATCATTTGGGTCACCAGGGCTCGAGATATAAAGGTAAGAATCATCTGTATATTAATGATACTCAACCCATGGTTTCACCCAACAGCTTCATATATACATGTTAAAAAGGAGTGGAGAGAGAGAGAAAAACCCTGTGGCACACCATAGAAAAGCAACTGTGAGCTGGATCTCTCACTCTGTATCAACACTGATTAGGTTCAGTCTTGGAGAAAGGAGCCAAACCAGTGCAAGGCTGTGTCATCCAGCCACAGACCCCGTAACTGACTCAAAACTATGTTTGATGATATTGAAGGCTGTTGAGAGATCAAGGAGCACAAAGGTGTTTGCACTATCCCTTCTACATCAGAAGCCTGCAAATTCTTCATGTCTGCTTTCTTTTTTTCTGCTATGGCTGTACTTTGTCGACAAACTGGCCCTTGCAAGTAAACTAGAATCTCAGGTTTTGTACATTTTGTTAGCAGTAAACAGTTCCTTTCTAAGGAAGATCCAGAAAATATTTTAGGAATCCTTGAGTGACTGTTTCCTCTATTTATGGTTGCAACTTCTTTCATCACCATCACCATCACCATCACCACCACCATCATCCTCATCATCCCCTTTAGCTTATCTTGCTTTTATGGATTTATTTTCCATATCTGGAGCTTTGATGATAAAAACATCTTATAAGATCCTTAAGAGCAAATAAAAAATTCCTACTTGCTAAAGTAGCAAAGAATGACATCGTAATAACATCTGAGAAAACTTTCATATTGGAACCTTTTCAATTGGCATGTTTTAGTAGAAAATGTACTTTGCAAACATTCTTCTAATTATCTCCAACAAAATTAGAGCACAGGGAATTTTAATAGAATATTGTGTATTTCTAATTGTATATTAGAAGAAACTAATCTGTGACATCATGAATGTTTCTCAAATATCACCCTCAAAATGAGAAAAATGCCATTATTTTGACCACAACAGAAATAAGAGATTTAACCCTCAACTGTGTTTTCCTTTTAAGGAAAAGCTTACAAAACCATTTTCTTTCCAAGTCTCTATATAGAAACAATAACACCAAATTAAAAAACTGAGATTGCCTAAGATTGTCTGGCTTATCTGACCAGTAGCAGTTAGTAATCATCAATCACCCTTATGTTCCTCTTACTTATTCATTTCTTTAATGAAACAATGATGCATCAACAACAGTTGTATTCCGACCTACTTCTCCCCTTTTAGTTCTGCTACTTTTTCATGGCCGCACTCATTAAAAAAAACAAAAGATTAATTAAAATAAAAAATGCTGCTTTTATCTACCCATGTATTCAACAGGGCTAGCAGCATTCTGGAACTAGGTTTTGGGAGCACGATTACCTACTTTTGCAAAGGTGTTTCATACAGCATCTCGGTAAGAAGTTGGAGCCACTAATGTCCAGAGCTGAAAATACTGTTGCACAAATAGCCCAGGGGCCTGCCAAGTAAAGTTTGTTCTGAAAATTATGCTTTAGAGTTCAAGCAGTTCTGGCAGTCACTCAAGCTAAGAATTCCAGAAAGGGACGATATTGCTGATTCCCAAGCTTGCTTTCCTGATACAGCTGTTGGCTGTAGATAAGCTACATGAATGGTATTGGCTGCTTAAACAACTATTCAGAGGGCATGAACAACCTAATATCACCTAGAATCCAGAATAACACCATTCTGTTAAAAAAAATATGTGCACTGCAGTAAAACCCCAAGTCTATTTATTCCAAATTAAGTCCTGTATTCAGTGGGCTCCAGTTTATAAAAACATACTGACAGAATTGGATAGAAAAATAACTCTATCATTCATAAAAATTTTCCAGCTGGAGGTGAAAGATCCATAACATGATTAACTACTTTTTTAAAACAAGACACTGAAAAAACTGACTTATGACCATTTTTCACACTTACAACCATTCCAGCATCCCAATGGCCCCTACATGATCAAAATTTGTATGCTTTTCAACTGGTTCATATTTATGACAGCTGCAATGTCCTGGGATTATATGATCACCTTTTGCAATTTTCTGACAAGCAAAGTCAATGGAAAAGCCAGATACATGTAACCATATTACTAGCTTAACAATTGCAACGATCAACAACTGTGGCAAGAAACATCATAAAATGGGGCAAAACTCACTTAACAATTGTCTCACTTAGCAACATAAATTTTGGATGCGAGTAAGCCAAGAACTGTTTGTATTGAAGAAAGGAGATGTATTCCCAATAACGTATACACAGAAATGGAGGATTAATGAAAGAAACAGAAAGAATATTTCTGTCTTAGGAAATAGATTTTAGAAATGCATGTTTTTTTCCTATGGGTTCAGCATGTTTAAACCCCACATAAATATGAACCACACTAACATACAGTAGGGTGAGATGAAAACCAGCCAAAAAAATGACTGCAATCAAAATATTTATCATTCAAATATTTTTGTCTCAATTCCTAGGATTCAGATGTAACTTGATAATAGAGTTCTATTAAAGCTAATGAATTTGATGTTTTGAACTGCTGATGACCCTCCCAAACAAGAGCCATAAGGGATTAGAGGTATTTATCCCTTTTCAATTAATGAAGCAGATGCTTCTAAGAAACCCACAAGTAGCATATGAAGGTCAGTCTTTATCCCACCATAGTTTCCCAATAAACCAACACACTAAAATTGAAGCTGATTTGTAACTATTGCTAGAAATCTTCTGTATGCATTTATGATGCTATCTTGTTTGGGCAATCAAACATGTGCAAGAAAACAACCAAGCTCAGAGAGAACCAAGGAACCCCCATTTCAACCCTGAACTACAAATATTATCATTTATTGAATGCAGTTTTCAATTAAAATTATATTTTCGTGGTGATTTCTATAAGCTCTCTACAAACTCTGCCAAATATACCTTTTTGATGGATGTTTGAATCTCCCTACACATCTGACTCATTTGATATCTCTGGAATCTATTAGTTATATCCTCATCACCACCACCACCAACAACAAAAAAAGCTAATAAGGACTAACAAAGGACATTAAATTCATTTGGGAAAAAATGCTTAACAACAGCTGCTTAAAATCACTGAATTTTAATCAGTGCAAATTTGCATTTAATGGCAAATTGTAATCTGTTCTTTTGTCTGGCCCTATGCCAGAAATCAAAAGAGAAGCAGCAAGCATGATCTTCTAACAAAAACCCGTCATTAGTTTACTTGCAAGGATGAAATAAACCCACGTACTGTACAACACATTCCCTTTTTTTATTTTTTTGCTTGTAAAATGGAACATGGAACTAGATTTCCACTGTTATAATGTAATTCCCAAATGGAACAGCGTATTGATATTTTTTGTTACCCAGATATCTTATCTTACAGGAAAAATAGATATCTTTATATCTTTGAAGGACTGAGTTTTTCAATATCTTTGCTCCCTCTTCTGGCTTTACTGAGCAATTTCATTATTTGAACATGAAAAACACTGCCTACTGTCCTACATATATAGAAAGCAATCAAGGATTGAGTTTTGTTCTATTTTTTTTTTAAAAAAAAAAATCAGACAGTGCCATGCCAGTCTTGTCAGCAGGGATGTGTCTGTAAAGGATGAAAAAGAACCAAAGGGCAGTCTGTATTATATGCATTTTGTAAGCCCTCTTTCAAAATCATAATCCACAATTGAGGAAAAGATGTTTTCTTTAAAAAAATAAATACGTTTTGAAAACTTTTTGCAGTAAGACATAGAAATGGGTCTATTTTGATCATTTTAAAGAGTTTTAAAAACATTATTCCTAAAAATTTGTGGGACTCAATTTGATGTTTCCATTAAACAATATTTATTTACATAATACAGGTAGTCCTCGACTTAATAGTTAGTTTAGTGATCATTTGAAGTTACAACAGCAATGACAAAAGTGACTTATGCCCGCTTTTCACACTTGTGACCATTGCAGAATCTCGATAGTCATGTGATCAAAATTAAAATCAAACACTTGGCAACTGACTTAAATTTATGACAGTTGCAGTGTCCTGGGGTCATATGATCACCTTTTTGCAAACTTCTGCCAAGAAAAGTCAATGGGGAAGCCAGCTTCATTTACAACTTTTCATTTACAACTTATCAATTACTTATCAACTGCAGTGACTCATTTAACAACATTGGCAAGAAAAGTGATAAAATGGGCCAAAACTCACTTAACAACGTGCTTAGCAACAGAAATTTTGGGATCAATTATGATTGTAAGTCAAAGATTACCTTTATATATTTCCCAACTTCCAAACACTCAAGACTCCCTCAAAAGCATTAAAACAATAAGCCTGGTCTGTGACGGCACACAGTGCCCTTTGGAACAAGCACAGAATGGGAACTCCCTCTAGTTTACGAGGCAAGAGGTTGTACAGCATGGCACCCACTGCTTTCACTTTCCATGAGGTAAGAATCCTCAACAATTTTTTCTGAGATAAATCCAAAGGTAATTGTTGTCAAGAAAGATGACCCTAGAAGTACAGGGCTAAATAATTAGTAGCTAGACTAAAATTTTGACTAATTTTAAACTTCTGAGTTATTTTCTAGGGTAAGCCATGGAAAACACATTGCAATATCTTAAGTATATATGTTATTAAGTCACAGTTGTAAGTCACTTGTCACTATCCATTGAGAGTTGCACATCACCATCTGAAACTGAGCAAAGCCCTCCTGGACACTGTCTCCATCTGTTGTTCTACTTCTCTACTTCTCTTTCTCTACTTTTAATTCATGAGATCTAATGTTCTATACTGGTTAGTAGTTATGTGGTTATGAAAATGAATTGATTTGGGATGGAATCTTCTGGATAATTTCAAAATGTTTCATTCTCCTCCCAGACCATGCTGAATTCATCTGTTCTACTACTGTATTCTAAAATCAGTTTAACAGCTTCCAACAGAAAAATCTACTGAACTAGAAACAGTGTCCTCGTGGTCCTCCAGCCCCAAAACAGGAGTGTTTCATCAGCAATTCCTAAATGTTGGCCACTTCTGGATTAAATGATTAACTTTCAGAAACCAACCAGACTGAAATAATATGATTTTGAGGATAACAGATAATCAGAGTTGGAAGGGACCTTATAGGTCAGGGGTCGCCAACCTCAGGGACCACCAAGCTCATAATTTTAGATCCCAGGGATCACTAACCGGTTCTGTGAGCATGGCCTAATTTGTGGGTGTGGCTTGGTGGTCATGTGACTGGCTAGGCATGGCTTGTATGTAAATATTATAAATATTTATATAAATATTGAATTTTTTATTAAAAAAGAGCAACTTTTATCCAAAATCAGGCAAAGCAGGCAGATTGAGTTGCTCACGGAAGCACAGATTCATTTAGAGATCTATCTATTTGCCATTGGCTAGCTCAGTCTGTCACATAAAATTTGCTTGCAAGCAAACTCATAAAATTTGCTGGCAAGCAAACTCACAAAATTAACTCACAACACAACATGCATGTAAATATTGAATTTTTTATAAAAAAGAGCAACTTTTACCCCAAATCAGGCAAAGCAGGCAGGCAGATTGAGTTGCTCACAGAATCAGATTCATTCAGAGATCTATCTATCTGCCATTGGCTAGCTCAGTCTGTCACATAAAATTTGCTAGCAAGCAAACTCACAAAATTAACCCACAACACACCATGCATGTAAATATTGAATTTTTTTATAAAAAAGAGCAACTTTTGCCCCAAATCAGGCAAAGCAAGCAGATTTCTCACAGAATCATTCAATGATCTATCTATCTGCCATCAGCTAGCTGTCTCTCAAATTTGCTTGCCTTGAGTCTGCACTGAATTTGCTTGCAAGCAAACCTTCAGTCCTAAGGGAGGTTCGGCTGTGCTGAGCCGAAGATCTAAAGACTAGTTAGAAAGCAAGAAATCCAACTATTTCCTGCTTCCTAGCTAATCTAAATCTCCCAGCACAGCAGAACAGATGATGGTCGGAAAAAGGAAAAATAGCAATTTAGCAGGCAAGTTTACCAGGTAAGGAGTGTGTGGGCGGGAAGGCTTCCTGCGGGCCATGTGGGTGGCACAGCCTTGTGTTTCTGCACAGCCTGGATTAATTGCTTTGTGGGGTGTTCTGGGGGTGATATTTCTCTGTGGCCCACCAAAATTTTCTCAACCACTGTTATAGGTCATCTAGTCAAACCCCCCGCCCAAGCGGGAGACCCTACACCATTTCTGACAAATGGCAGTCCAATCTCCTCTTGAAGGTCTCAAGTGATGGTGCTCCCACAACTTCCGAGGGCAACTTCTGTTCCATTGGTTGATTGTTCTCTGTCAGAAAGTTTCTCCTTATCTCCAGGTTAAATATCTCCTTGTTCAGTTTCCATCCATTATTCCTTGTCTGGCCTACAGGCACTTTAGAAAATAGCTTGACTCCTTTTTCTCTGTGGCAGCTTCTTAAATATTGGAAGACTATTATGTCTCCCCTGGTCCTTCTCTTCACTAGACTAGCCAAGCCCAATTCCTGTAACCGTTCTTCATATACCTTAGTCTCTACCTGTCAAGAGACCTGACAAAGAGGGAACAGAGCATGTTGGAATGCTTCACAAGCTCCTTTCCAAATTTTTGGGCTTTGTACAACTTCAGCAATCAAAATATCAGGCTAGTTCAGTTGGAGAGTTAGTATTCAAGGCTTTGGCTTAGTGCCTAATTCAGACCCTTTCAATGTTAACAAAAATAGCATAAGTGAACTTGAGAGTTTTTACTAAAATTGAGAATATCACTTAAGCTGTGCATTTTTTTCATGTAAAATGGCTCCAAGATTGAATTATTTCACCAAAATGCAATTATATACTGGAAAATAGAAGGAATATTAGCTATGTTTGCTGCCTTATTTATAATAATACAGGCAGGATAAATAAATAATAACATAAATTTACTTCTCATCAAATTTTTGGTCCTGTCAAAATGGATTGCATATTGATGTGATCAGAATGAGGATGTGTTTGGTATTCCTCAGCACTTCTCATATGCAGAACACAGGCATAAGTGGCTTCTGCTTCATGCCAAAGAGCTGAGTGTGACTCATATGGCAAATAAGATTGATACAGTGGCAAAAGCTTGGTTGAGAACTGACTTCATGCAGTTCTCATAAACTGCTGATTATGTGTCCTGTTGGATAGCAGATCATTTTGTACAGTAGAAAGAGTGGAGAGAAACACTATTATAAATACAAATTTGTAACCATGGGGCTGTCAGTTGTAAAGAAAATACAATAAAGCTAAATTTTAGGAAGTAACAGTGATAGTAAAGCCTGTTACTCAAGTATGCCTATAGCTGAGGCTTTCAATGCACTATCCTCCATTATGGAGAAGATTGGTTAGATGGGTCACCTGAATTACACAGGGCAGTGTTTTTTGAATAAGAAAGTGATAGCCGTGAAAGTGTAAACCTAGCTAATAGGAAACATGTTATGCAGAGATACGGCAACACTTTTAGACAAGAAAAAAGTACAAAATCCCTATACGATCTCCACATCTACTGCCCCTAGTGGTCAATAGATTAATAGATGCAAAAAACATAAGCTGAATTCCAACCAGTTCATCATGCATGGAGAACCCATTAGCCATTGTTTATTGGCAATTTGGCATGAACTGCACTATTTAGATTGAAATCTAATTGAATGGAATAGTTTGGTTTGAAGGGTGCCAGCACTAGGATTATTTCAGCACACAACAGAAATTGTGTTCTTAACAGACAAGTGCTAATTCTGACTAAATTGAAAGGGAGGAGTGCTAGATTAATTTCAAGTCGAGTACTTTCTCCTGACACCTAATTTTTTCAGAATGTTACCCCATAGAACTCCTTTTGCCTCTAAGATAGCAACTCACCAAGGTGCATGTGTCAAGACTGTTAGTTATGCTTCATTTCTAGGAGCAAAAAATCATGGCTGAAATACTTATCTGTAGTTGCATTTTTGGAATAAAGTGTAGGCATGCTAAGCTAGCTTTGTCCTTCGTTGAACTCTGAAGAGAAGCTGAGCTCTGAGAATTAATCTTGGTGGCTTGATTTCACACTTGAATCATGCAACACGTATGCCCTTGCGTCCCAACTGAGCATTTGCCAGTCCTATGACCAAAGATAAAGGAAACAATTCCCCACACTGACAACTGCCTCCAGTAGAGAAAACTGATTGTGGAAGCCCAGGTGGAGATTAGGGTAATAGTTGCTTGGCAACATCACTTGCCCATTAATCCACTTGATCCTGGGCAGAGGATATAATACAACATCATTCACACTTGGATGGTAACTTGGTGGTGTCACCAGCCGTAAAGATGAATCTTCCATTGCCAGATTTCCCTAACCTGCCTTTTATCTAGATTTCTGGTAACATCAGGTGAAGACAGCAAATCATCTGAATCACTCAAAGGCAATCACTTAGCGTGAGGAAGTCATAGTCATTAAGAATCACAAAATGCACCTTTAATGAAACCCACTTGGCTCACCTTGTGGCCCTTCAGTGAGCATTCGCACTGGATACAAGTCATGCAATTTATATGTTGGCTGTCCCTTTTTTGTCTCTGAATTAAAAATGGATGAAACTCATACCAGAAGAAAATCCCAAATGGGAAGACCTAGTTTTTTGCACAGTGAGATTTATTCACCATCCCACTCCTACATTTCCTCAGTTCCAGTGAAATAGTTCACTTACCTTCACATTGGATAATAAGGGTATTTAGAGGCCCTAATTCCTGACCTAGCTAAATAAGTGCAAACCTGTAAGGCCACATATATAAATTCTAAGTATGCATACACACAGAATGTATTGTGGTGATTAATACTATGGCTAAAAACAAACCATTTAGCCAAGAAAAAGAGCCTTCTTTCTTTCTTTCCTATTCATTATTCTATTGCTCGAATGCCTAAAAGGTAAGCTGTCATTGTTTTTTTCCTCCCTAAAAAATTCCTGTAGAAAAACTAGATGTTAAGGTGGGGTGACATCTGAGATGAAATGTGGGAAGTGAGACCAAAGATGAGCATATATGAATGAACATGCACTTCTCTTCAGTTTCATAAAAATAACTGAAATGCAAAAAATGATATATGCTAGTTAGTTGGTCCGCTGCTTAGAGGCATCTGAATATTCTGTGGTTGCTTTTAGTTTCTGCAAATGAGGAGACATTTTGTCTATATAAGCCAGGCTCTTATAAGCAGTACTGCTTTGATAGTGAGGTGCATTGTTTCATAGAGGTCACCTCATTGCGACTCAGTGATAACATGATTTGCATCTTCATACCGCTAAACATTGTTTTGAATCTCCCTGTTCCCCTTCTCCCCCGTGGCCAGAAGTCTTCTAGTTACTCTTCTAGTTACCCGAAATGTTATCAGAGAAAACCTCAGAAGACACATGAATGTTTTACTTTGCTTTTTAGAGTGAAGAGACACCAATGCTTCAGATATGTTTAAAGTATTATCAAAGATAAGCATTCCTTCAAAACCTTTTTTTTCTTCAAAAACAATAAAACACATTTATAAAAAATAATCAAAACCAAACCAAAGACATTGATAGGATTTTAATTACATGATTCAGGTTGCAATGTTGTTGTCCTGACAATATTCCTTCAAGTGCACAATTCTGATTGCACAATTCTATAAATTATGACAACAAATATGTATTTTTAACCATCCATGATCAAATTTCTCTGGTTGATGAGTAATATTTTTAAATGTTAGGTACAATGTATGTAAAAATAGAAAGTTTAAGATCTAATCTCATCACAGAGAATGTTTCTGTTTGATAAAATAAATAAGGCAATACACAGCCATTATTTAGCAGTGGCGTCCTTAAGATATGCTATTAGATCTGTTCTCTCTTTCTTACTCTTAAGGCCAGTAAAGACCATCTTAGTTCCTGGAATATACTTCTTCGGATTTTCCAGGTACTCCATCAATGTCTCTTCTCCCCAGATTATACCTATGAGAGAACATTATTACAACAACATTGTAGAATTAAATTCAAAATAGTTTATATCGTGTATCAGAATCTCTGTATTATTCTTTTCTAAGGCGTCCATATTTTTTAATTTTTTTATAGCTGAATAAAAACAATTCAACATAGTGGTTAAGGTGCTGAACTAAAACTCAGAAGACCCTGAACGTCCTATACCTTGAACCTGGCTGGGAGACACTGACCAATCACATTCTCTTAGTCGAATTTCCTCATAGGTTGCTTTGAGGAAAATAGGACACATTACATATTGTGCAGATATGAATCTAATGAAAAACAGGAATGACATATTAAAAGTTATACATAATAATTATTAAAATAAAGGAGAAAACAGAAAAGGAACAAAAAAGATCCATATAATTTAAACTAAAACTAATTCAATCCTTAGAAAGTTATTTGGTGGGCTGCTGGCCTTTTACCGCCCAAATATCTGACCTTAAAATCTGTAGAGAGACAGAACACCAGAGTAGCTTAGAGATAGAGAGCAATACAGAACCGCCTGTTTTCCACCAATTTAATTCCTTGCAAAATACACTACAGTTATAAACAGATTTAAGAGTTAGAAAAGAATTTAAGATTATTTCAGAATGATTTTAGAAGACTGACAGATGTTCTGAAATGTTAGACCAGTCATTGGGTATTGATACTGTAGTTCAAGTGAATGCAGTAAGGAAGTCTAAACATACTTAAACTCTGAAGAAATACTTAGGTTTTTTTTGAACCATCTATCAATGCAGATGTAATATGTTGGTTTACATATAATTCACATTGTGCCAAAGCAAGCCAAACCAATAAAGAAAAAATAAACTGTCTCACGGTACCCAACAAATTGGAATAATTTAAGAACCCTGGTTAGAATTTGCTTTTTTAAAAATTCTTCTCCCAACCTTTTTTCCTTGTGTTTTATGCCATTTTGAAGATGGGGATAATTTAGAATACTTTATTTACCATTCTGAGTGAAACTATAGGTTCTAAAACTTTACAATGGAACTTTATTATAATTCTGTTAAAAAAAATTCCTAGTAAAATTTCATCAGTGAAAGATGCTCCTGCACTAAAATTATCTTACTTAATAAATAGGTTTTTGTCATTCACCTCCTAGTATTAATGCATAGTCAGGAAGCACAGTGATCTGGGTTGCATCTTGAACTAACAGAAGTCTAAATCTACAATTTAGAAGGATGAGATTATGCAATTGCCACTAAAGGACTGCTCAGTTGCTCAGGAAATATGGGAACTAGGACACTTAAGGGACAAGAATTAGGATTCATTATATTCTAAAAAGAGTATTAAATCTGATATCTAACATATACTAAAATACAGTTATCCATTGGAGCAAGAATCCATTTTGTTTGAATGGATGTTTTTAAACATACAATAATCCTTTGGTAATATGTTGTCTCCTTCCCATTACTTATTGCATTTGCTTTGTAAGATAAGTGTAACACTTCCATTTTACCTTTGTTTTTGTTGGCTTCTGTGTAGGAGTAACCAACAGCTTGACCAGTCTTTCGGCCAAACAGACCATGTAGATTGGGACCAGTCTTGTGTTTGCCTCCTGCCTCTACAGTATGGCAGGTTCCGCATTTCATAGAAAAGATCTTCCTTCCCTTTTCAACGTCTCCCATTGTAAATGCTGAAGAAAAGACATACACATCAGCAGGGTTCATTAAAGAAGTATATAAAAATGGATAGAAACTGCAAAATACAAGGCATTATGAAACATATGTTGAAGCACAAACACTAAAACTAAAAGTGAACTGCCAAAATGTATACTTTCATAATAGATAACATGCTTTAGTATAATAAATGTATTAAAAGCATTTCATACTTCATATTGTCAATTGCATGAAGGTGGCATGAAGTTTACAAAGAATTTGCTATATTCTGAATTGTTAAGGTTAGGGTCAATTTCCATTTTCAGCTTAGTCTGAGGCCCCAGTTCTAAATATAGTCTTCGGATGTGATAATAATCTAGCAGCATACTGTCATCACACTTAAAAGAATGTAATCGGAATAGATTAAATGATCAATAACTGTAATGATGAAATTGTGCTTCTAGAAAATTTTTATGTTGCACTAATAATATGCACTTTCACTTAAAATTATTTTCAAGTAAGCACATGCACTTAGGATTTCCTGCAAAAGTGTGCCAAATATACAATTATGCATACATTATTATGGAAAATATTAAGCTGATTATTGCAAATGGGCAGAATTAAGCACATTAAATTGAGTTGATATAAAAACGAGGTCATTACATAGCACCATTTGGCAAAACTCCCGATTCAATTCAATGAATTATTCAATGACCTCTAATCTGACTATGACCTCTAATCGACACAGAAACCATGACTTCTGCTACCAGGAAGCAGCTAAGGTTAAATCTGCTTTCTCCGTCCTTCGTTATGAATGGATGTTATTTCCAAGGGAATCGAGTTTCCCTCTCCTTTAACCAAGTCCCAAATACGGGCCAATAGTTAAAAGACGGCAGAGATGCTTAAGGACTCTCTGACCGTTGGCCTCGCTGGAACGAAGGGCACCCACTGGGGACGTGTTAAAGCGGCGCTTTAAAAATTTTTAATCAGATTAAAGCCGCGTTGAGCCGACGTCCTGACATCCTTCCTTCGTCCCATATAAGGTCGGATGCTGCAAGAGGCAGCGTGGGAGTGTCGGCTTCGTCTCCTTCGGAAGGAAGGCCTGGCTCCTTCCAGCTTTCTCCCTCGGTCACTTTCCAGGTGCATTGTACTACAATCCCCCCCCCCCCATCTTTTTTTTGGAGGGGGGAGCTTTCATTCCACAGCCACGTGCAGCCGCGAGCTGTCTCTCGAGGATCTGCGCAAGCGTCGCCCGCGAGCCTGCAGCTCTGACCTCGTGAGCCCTCGGTCCCTGACCCACCAATCCGCATCAGCAGCTCAGAGCCGTTCTCCGGCTTTTCCCACCAAGCCTCTTTCCCCCAATTTCTCCGTTCACACGCGCAATCTTAGGATGAGGAAGGTTCTCTTTAATTACCAAGCCAAGTCGAGGACTACGTGCAAGAAATCCGCGGTGTCGTTACTCGCGCCGATCTTCCTTTCTCAGCCGCACCGTTTCTACCCAAGGGCACCCTGTACGCAAGTCTTTGTAACCGGTGCCTCTGCAACCAAACTCCCTGATCGTCTAATGTACGTCGGCCAATCAGACGCTAGATAGAAGTAAGACTATTGGATAGTCGTGGTGCCTATCACCAACTAGCAAGGTAGATTGAGTTTCGAGGTATGTCTGATAAGCCGGTCTGGTTTTGCGCAATGGGCAAGGACGTAGGAAGGGAGTCAGCTACGCATGCGCATTGGGTCGTTATAACAAGGTCAAGATTAGCTGAAGCCGCTGTCCCTTTCACGATTTTTTTTCTTAAGGGTCATATGTGAATGAGCTCTTTTGCCGGCAAAAAGTGACGTAAATGGGGATTCCGCCCGTAAGGCGAGGAACTTGCTGTTCTTTTGGCGGCAAATTGGGTGATAGTGCAATGGGTGGGCTACCGGAAAATGATGCAATCATCAAACTGCTGAGATAGGAAAACTTCTCTTAACTTGCACATTCAGAGTCAATTATTAAGTTCGATGTACTGGAAAGATATATCTGGTTTGTAACACTAGATTGTGGATATTGTTTTATTTTATTCTGTCCAAATTGGTAACAGCCATCAGAAAACCTTGGATGTCTTGTAAAGCTAAGCAAAATTGAATATAGTCATATTTGGACAGGAGACCACCAATGGTACAGAGCAAAGCAGACAGTCAGGAAATCATCCTAGTAGGAAGCAGTGACAACCAAGAAAACAGTATGGAAGTTGTTATATACTGGGACTCTACAGTTGAGCTTGATTCAGAGCAGACTTTCTGTCTCTTCTGTTACATCTGGAGAGTCCATATTCACATCCACACACCAGAGATTATCAGTCCTGCGCAAGTGAAAACACGCACTGGGAAAGTTTTCAATGACCTGAAGGGACTGGATACATCTACGTAGCCAATAAGAGTGGACATGTCCTAACCAGCATGTCACCATCACAGTCAATGTGTGACACCACAAACAGCATACAGATTATTTAATGATCACTTCTTCAAGAATTATTGAAACTTACAATGATGCTGAAATGAGTACAGTTACAACTAATCTTTATATCGGTTGCAGCATTCCTGTAGTCATGTTGCAATCCAGATACATGGTGCTGGGTTAATAATTATGATTTCACAGCAACCTGCCTTCATTTGATTGTCATTTGCAATCTTATGATATCCTCGTTTAATTACCTGCAGTGATTCATTTAATAATGGCAACATTATTAAGTAGTAGTGGAGTAGTGGAATTTGTGTTGCTTAGCAGTATAGTCATGTGATATCACTCTTTATGACTGTGTCACTTAGTGATGGAAATTCCATTCTCAATTATGTTAAGAGAACTATCTGTAGAGCCACCAAGAGTCTTGATCATGAAAAATAAATATAATTAAATAACAAGTCTTGTACAAAGCTACAAAACTTCCATTTATTTTTCCATGTAATTATAAACTTAGGTAGCAGCTATTTGAGATGGAATGAGATGAGGGATAAAAGGAATAGTGAATTACAACATCCAGTTATCATTAGTAGAAATGTGGAACAGCCTTTATTTAAACATGTTTATTGAAACCAATGTATTTTCTAACCAATGAATGAGCTTCATTTCCATATGTGTGTATACTGTATATGTGTACACACACACACACACACACACAGAGTATATATGTATGGATTACCAAGAGGAGATTGAGAGTTTGATGAAATAGTGTCATAAAAAGTGTGGTTTTAAATATAGGAAAAACAAAAAAGGTCATTGTCGATTTCAGAAAAAGCAGGCACAGCCATACACCTGTGTGTATTAACAAATAAACTGTGGAAGTGGGTTGGGAGTATCAAGTTTCTGGGTTTGCAGCTGACGAGCAGGCTAACTTGGTCTCAGTAGTGAGTCACTAGTGAAGCGGTCACAGCAGCGTCTGTATTTTCTGCATCATATGAGAAGAGCACATTTTCCTTCTATCATTACCACTTTCTATAGATGATTGAAAGCATCCTTTGTGGTTTGGAAGTATTACTATTTCTGACAGGCTGTGCAGATAGTGGTAAGGATGCCAAAGGAGATTATTGGAAGCTCACTTTTTTCTATCCAGGACATAGCATATAAGCAATGCTTGTCTAGGATCTGCAGTATTGTCAGTATTTTCATGACCTGGGAAGAGGCTTTGTGGTATCTGAAGCAGAACAATTAGATTATATAATAGCTTTGTACCATATAGTATCAGCCTTGTTACTTCTCCAGACTCTTTTCTGCTATGAATACAATATAAATTATGATTGTGTGTGTGTCTGTGTAACAATGGATCAGTGACATCAGTGAAAAAAGTCAACCAGCTAAAATGCATTTCATTCAGTATATTTTATCCTGAGCTCAAAAACTGGGTCAGGCATGTCTTGTACTGTGCAATTCTTTCTGGAAAACTTTCATACCTGAGCAAGAAAAAGCCATCCTCTAGATCCATGAAATTTTGAAAATGACTTGATCTTTGTGCTACTTGGCAGGTTTATTTCTGGTGTGTCAAATGTGCTGTTTCACAATCTTTGCAATTCCATTTTACAACCTAGTGGATTCTTCCCTTCAAGACAACTCATAAGTATACGGATTCAAACTCATACCACTAGAAAATTTATTTTCATCTAGATGATCAGAGGTGGTATTCAGCAGGTTCTGACCAGTTCTGGAGAATCAGTAGCAGAAATTTTGAGTAGTTTGGAGAACTGGCAAATACCATCTCTGGGCCTCAGGCAAGCCTCCTGGGTGGGCGTTTTTGCTCCTAGGTGGCTTCCCTAAGGCTCAGGAAGGAAAACAAATGGAGCCTGGATGGGGCGCGCAGCACTTCCTCCCACGCTTCATTTTGGGACCTTCTGTGTCTCAGGAAGCCTCCTGGGGGGCATTTTTGCTCCCAGGTGGCTTCCCTAAGGCTCAGGAAGGAAAAAAATGGAGCCTGGAGGGGATGCACAGCATCCCCCCACGCTTCATTTTGGGACTTTGTGCTTCAGGGAAGCGCGATTTGCTCCCAGGAAATCAAAAAATGGAGGTGGTATCTCCCCCTCCCTCTATTTTTTGCCTTCCTGGGCCTCAGGGAAGCCTCTTGGGTGAAGCAGTAAGTAAGCAAGGGAATTCCGGGACAGCTGATCGTAGGAACAGCTGATTGTCAGGTGGGGAAAAAAAGAAATACCTTAAGGAGTGACTGGGCGGGGTGAGTGTCAGGCAGGCAGGGTGAGTGAGCATCGGGCGGCAGGGCAAGTGAGCGACCGGTGACCGAGTCAGGGGCGTGGCCAGCCAGAAGTTACTATTGGTTCGGCGACCCACGTCAAATCCTTGCTACCGGTTCGTCCAAAGCAGTGCGAAACAGCTGAATACCACCACTGGTATGGAGGGAATAGGCTTTCGTATTTTGATTAATCTCATGAGAAAAGAAAATCACAAAAAATCCACATTAGAATACTCAGCAGAAAAAAAAATGTTTTTGGTTAAATGAGGAAAGGTGAGGAGTTATAGATTACCCACAGTCTGCTGTGGAAGTAAAAGCATGTACCTTTTGGGGATTTCATCTAAAACACAGATTCTCCAATCTGATGCCTATCAGCTTTTTGGACAATACAGCATTTCCATTGCAATCCTCTGGCACATATGGAGTTTGCCAGATACAGGCAAGTTCATTAGCAGGTTATGAATAATTTCAAAATATTAGTTCTGCAGCTTTCCTAGCATAAGATGGATTTTAAAAACTTTCTAATACTGGAGTGCTGTCAGTTCTGTAGCTAAGATTCTTTATGCTAACCAGCAAATTGATATGACCAAATGCAGAAGGTGGAAAATTTGTTTACAAAGAGAGAAAGCATACAGTATATATTTGAAGCAGCTTCAGTTACTTTGAACTGGCAATTTCCTATTCATGGATATGGCATGTCAAATTAAGCTTGCTACCTGGCAACAATGCCACTAGGGCATGGATAGTTTAAATCAGGGGTGTCCAACCTTGGCAACTTGTGGACTTCAACTCCCAGAATTCCTCAGCCAGCAAGCTGGCTGAGGAATTCTGGGAGTTGAAGTCCACAAGTCTTAAAGTTGCCAAGGTTGGACACCCCTGGTTTAAATGCTCACAACTGCAAGTCTGGACTAATGTGTCATGTGATCAGGGAGGGTTCATTGCACATGGGTGTTGAAACAATACATGTGTCTGGATTATCTACCTTTTACTATTATAGAACACGGATTCTGATGCAATATTTGAAAAGTGGATAGCATGATTAAAGGCAGCTAAGTGATATTCCTATTTTACAGAATAGGAACACTGAGGGTGAAAGACACAAACAGTTAAGCACAGCAATTTCTTTACTTGTTGTTTATAAAGTCTTGGGAATATGCAATTTTGGCAGACTGCTGCACATTACAGAGGCCTGCCAGTGTATTCTAAATCATCCCTATATTAGAGGATATTGAAACAATTCCATATTAATAAATCATTAAACTTAATAAAGAAAAATACAAAAAAATAAAAATAAAAAGACCAATTCAGTAGTGGAGTCTGTGGCTGAGGTGTTTATAAGTTCTGCTGTTTGAGAAGATGAGTTATTACAAAAAGAAAGCATGAATGCCCTGGAATTTATGCTTTCTGCCATACCTGTCATGATCCCTCAGGTCTCTTAGTCCCCGCCTTGTAAGATCATTCAAGTACTTGATGGCTTCTCCCTTTGTAAAAGAATCCTGGATATCAAGTAATTTTGTCTGAGGTCGAACCATCCCACAATTAGGCATCCAGTCTGAGGATGGATTGCAGCTTGTTACAAACTCTCCAAAATTAGAAGCACATTCAGAATCTGGTTTACTAGCACACCTTTCACACTTCAGTTGTGTTGAGGTTGAGGCTGGCTTACTAAGAATGGCAGGATTATGCCACACAATATATCTGTTTAAATGGGAGGGTTGCAAATCTTCATAGTAAATGGATTCGGCGGGCTTTAGAAGAAGCTCTGGTTCAGGTGGCACTGTAAGTTGCCTGCGGTACAATTGATCTGTTTTCCAGGTATCTGTAATTTTCCGAAATCTCTTCGAGAACAGTTTCTTATCTTGACCGTTTTCTTCCTGGCAAGTTGTTTCAGGCTGAATCCAATTGTACAGCAGGTAATTGTCCCTTTGACTAGCTTTGTTTTGTGTATCCTGCTGAAGGGGACTCAGGGATCCTTTCCCTCTATTCTGCACTTCCTCTGAATGCCAGGTTATGTTGCAATGGTCTTTCGAATGAAGTGGTGACTCGTAGTTCTCTGTAGCATGCTGATGTTGATGATGTGAGAGCCTGCCTTGAAGGGTACGAGCAATGCGTCCTTCCAAGGGCCTTACTTGAGACATTGTCGAATGAAGGGATTCTTTCTAAAGAACAGATGAAACAGAACTAATTCCCAGGACTTATATGTACAATGATGCACATCTGAATACGATTTTTGGAATCAAATAGACCTATATATTCATTTCATATGAGCAACCATCTCAGTCTAGTGATTCTTGGTGTTTAGCAATACAGAAAACATAAAGTAATACAATATAAAATAAATCAATAATACGACGCAACTGAGAGTTGTAATAAGTTATAGTTCACTACAATAAGGTTGAACTAACATCCTGGCACCAGTGCTTGAGGGGGAAATCAGGTCTTCAAGGACTTCTGGAAGATTAATAGGGTCACAGTCATCAAAATCTGGGTGATGCTGTTCCACAGTGCAAATGCAGCAATAAAGAAGATAGGGCTTTTGAGTCCCCACTAGATGAGAGTGTTTAACAGAAGGACCCAGAGCATGTTCATTTTGCCATGAACGATGGAAAAAGAGGTGGTCTGGAAATGCAAATGATTATTGATATCAACCATGATATGCTCTCAATAGATTTTTACATGCAATTCAAGATATCATCTTGATATCTTGAATTGCACATGAAATACACAGATGATATCTTGAATTGCACATGAAAATCTGTTGGGAGTTAGTTCTTTAATGGCAAAGCAGTGATGTTGAATGCTCTTCAAGGATAGCTCCATATAGAGCATATTTCAACCATGCAACAAAGTAGTAACTAAGCATGGCTGATTAGAGGCAGGGCCTCCTGATTCAGGAAAGAGTACAATAGGCAGAGAAGGACTGATGCAAAGTCCTAGCTACCCATATTATGTACTGACTAAGCCCTTCTTGCAACAGAACTTCAAAAACAACCCTAAATTCTCTCTGTAATCCAACCAGTCCATTAGGTGCTTGTGGTGGACTGTTCAAGTAATCGTTCTACCCTGCAAAGAAGAGCGACCACAGAGTATTCCAAAGCTAATGTGTGATTTTTGCTATGACAAAATCCAGATCCATGATACCACTTTCCATACTTACAAGATCCACATTTTTGCCCAGTTCTCCTGTTGCTCTGCCAATTAACTTGGCATTATAGTCATCCAGCTGCAATGGGTTCATACGCCCTCTACCTAAAAAAAAAAAAAAAGACCTAAATTTTATTTTATAATTTTTATTCTTTTTAAACAAATAATTTTCACTTGAATACATTTTCTTTTTTTATCCTCTCTATTCTTTTTGGAAGATACAAAAAACCAGATGATTATCTGAAAGTGTTTGTGATTTATCTGCTAACTTGAACTTTAGTACTTTAGTTTAATACTTTAGTTTGATAACAATGTATACCTGTGTAGTCTCGCTTGTATGTAGATAGCCAAAGAGCCTTCTTTACATTTTCTAGTATATTGGCAGCTCGAGGTAAAAGATCAGGTTCTGGAGGCTGGAATGTTGATTTAGGAGTTTCATCTTGGTGACTGATTCCTTCAATGATCTGAGATTTGGCATAAAGATATAAATAACATATATTGACAAATGACTTTACACTTGAAGCCATATTGGGAATGCGTACTGCTTCTTCATTGCTTTAGGAAGTAGCAGTTTTTAAAATTAAATTTAAAACATTTAAAAATCTAACAGGATGCTGTATATATTTTCCATCTCACGTTACCTCTATTCTTTTTTACTCTAGAATAAGTTCAGTATAATTGATATGTAATGTTTAATGAAAAGTGTATTCATTTTTTTTCCTTGCTGTTCTGAATAAATTAGACTTTCAAATATTCCGGTATATGTTGACATTTAAGAAAATGTCAGTTCCACACATACAGAAACTAATTTGGATTGAGACTACAGACCATACCAAAGGTTAAAACACCCTGGCTTTCCTTCTAGTTCCTGTTTCAAATCAAATCAGGAAATGAAAAGGGAAAGAAGGGGAATAGTTTTAATAGTGATATGAAAAGTCTGTTTACTATAAAGTGAAATACCCATCAGATCAAAGGTAAACAACTTGGGGTTCTCCATGTCCTTTGGACCACAACATTCCTTGTCATTGGACTAGGCTGGCTGGGACTGATGGGAATTGGAATCCTCAATGTCTGAATGTGCCAAGTTGAATGCTAGAAATGTGGGGAAAGTGTGGTTTAATGCTGAGCTTTGCATGGCAAGAGAAATACGTTCTGCTCACTCTCAGGCTGCTCCTATGAAGGTTGGCTTGAAATCAATTAAACAGGCACAACATTTCTGATACTTTCTGTAGAAACTTTCTATAGAAGAACTAAGAAGTCCCTGCAAAAAAATTCCAAGGACAGTTGTATATCAAAAGCGAATCCTATTTACATTTAAATAAACATTCATATTTTTGAACCTCTTTCTTCTAACTGGACAAACAGTCTCTATTTTTCTTTGATCATGAATAACATATTTAATACCGTATTAGACTGTTTTCCTCTGATTTACTTTCACACCTAAAAGCCAAGCTAATTTTCTGTGAGTCTTGTCCCAAAGGAATTGCCATCCATGCAAATATTCAATTGCAAAGAAGACATTTTTCCAGATGAAGTGTGGTGACTGTTTACTAGACACCATAGTATTTCCTGCAGTGAATTTCAGCAAAAGTACAGGTATGCAGGTCTTGGTGTGTTCGGGTCTTTTCCCGTGTAAGATTGAGAGTATCTTGGCAACGTTTCAACAAGGTCCCACTCGCCATCTTCAGGCTGGTGCGTTCGGCTTCGTGCTTGTGCGAGCAAAGTGTGATCGGAGCTACCGTCTCCCTATATATACTGGTGGGGAGGTTGGCTGTTTTGTCAGTTCTTGATTGGTTGATGGATTTGATGTTTGCAGATTGGCTGGCTTTTTTGTAAGAACATGTGTGGCTGAGGTATTGGCTGTGTGTCTATCGGCCTCCTGTGTTGTAACGACCTGGGTAATGGGCTGTGTGATGACCTTCTGAGTTCTATTGTTTTGACATCCTGGGTCTTGTGCTGTAATCTCCTGGGTTGTAATGACCTGGGTCATGGGCTGTGTGACGACCTTCTGAGTTCTATTATTGTGACATTCTAGGTCTTGTGCTATAATCTCCTGGGTTGTTAGCTGTGTTGTGACATCCTGAGGTTTTGTGGGACCTCGTCGAAACGTTGCCAAGATACTCTCAATCTTACACAGGAAAACACCCGAACACACCAAGACCTGCAAGGAAAGGGAAAAACTATTGAGAAAATTTCAAAAATAGTTATAAGATATGGATTAGAATACATAAGATAATATGTAATTGAGCTTATGTCTGTATGGAGAAGTGATAATCTGGGAGCATGCTGTTCTCAAAAAAAAGATATTTTATTTGTACTTGTACATATGTTTTGTGAAAACCCAAATAAAACTTTTAATAATAGAAAAAGAGGGAAGATGATGAAATGAGAACTATTATGGAAGGATTAATGTCAGTTGCTATAATTAATTAGACTAATATTTTTATAATGTATAGATGATTCATAAGGTAATTGAGAAAATCTAATGTGGAATCTGACAAAAAAGTGTGTGTGTGTGTGTGTGTGTGTGTGTGTGTGATATAGTATATAGTTATATAGGAGATGGTATCAAGGTAGATTGAAGGTGGCTGGCTCGCATTAATAATCAGAGGGGACAATTTTGAATTAAACTAAGGACTGATAAAATTCCAAATATAACAGATAAAGGTAATTTGGGAAGTGAATATAGAAATGAGATGAGAATTTTAAATAACATTGTAAAATAAGATATGAGAATACTCTAATGAATGAAAAAAGTTATGAATTGGAATTGGATAAGTTTAATACTTAATACTACTAAGGTTAATGTGATATGAAAATTGAACAAACAAAATGAATAGGCAAATATGGTCATGTTTGTATTGTATTGAAACCTGGAACTATACTGCTTGCCAAATGAGATTTTTTTTTTAATTAAAAAAAATTGAGGATATTGAATAATGAAATTATTAGGTATGTCTAACTGATATGGTGGTTGGCATTAGGAGAGAGTATTGAAATGTTGAAAATAAGCAAGGAAGGATTTTGACTCAATATGAATGTGGATATTAAGAGATTATTAAGCTTGCTTATACTAAAATATATGATATATTGATGCAATACAGTTAATGTATTGTTGTATATGTGTAAATTGAAATAAAAAACTTTTATTAAAAAAAAATTCTGGCTTTATATGCATTTGTTCTTAAGGTCTGATCGTTTGTGGCCAGAAATAGCCCTCATTTCTTTCTTCAGTTTTCCTGCTCTTAGCCATTGCTGGGTTTTGTTATTATCTGATTTACCTGTTGTTATTTTTTTAAATGTACTATATTATTATTAGAATTTTGGTGACTTTGGGTCAGTCTTCATGACTGCGTCAACAAGTCTATGCAGTTTTTTTTGTAATATATCAGAGGTAGCTTTCCATTAACCTCTTTCCAGGATTGAGAAGGAGAAAAAGAAACTGCCCCTAGTCACCCGGAGAAGTTCTGTGTCTCCCAAAGATATTAGCAGCTTTTTGATATTTCAGGTTAGGCTTAGTGGGAGATATATGATACTGAACCTGAGATCTGAAACATGCACGCCATGTGTTCTGCCACCAAGTTTATGCTATTTTTCAACTACTAGTAATAGTTACTTACTGGTGCATGACGTGAACATGTCACAGCTTCTCTATAGATAGATTCATTGACATCTTCCTTTTTATAGGGGCCAACTGCAATGTCAGATGAAAACATTTCATTATAACATGACATTCATGAAATTTAGCTTAGAATCCCTATGAGTTCTTCCCAGACTAGCACAGAATTGACATTGCTTTTGATATTCTTCCATTATACTGTATGTACTTTTTAAAACTACCATGAAAATTAAAACAAAGGCAGTTCCATTTCTCTGGCTTTTCAAAGAAAGTTCTAGATGTCTGATTCTGATTCTAGAGGACTGTTAAAATAATTCATTTTGCTGCAGACACAAAGAGATGAAGACACTGAAACTGTGTGTGCATGCTGAATAGACATTGAAATACTCTTGTGAATAGGAAAAGCAAGAGAATGACTACAGTAATAGGTTATTCAGTGAATGAAAAATAATGTCTACCTCTATCCCTTTAAAGCCGTGAAACCACACTACACAGGTGGCATGCAGAGCCATTTGTGCCGGCACAGGAGCTGCAGGCAAACTTACCTCACTGCGCATGTGCGCACCTCACAGCTGATTTTCAGCCTCCCAAAGACTTAAGGAAGGCTTCTACAAGCTTTGTAGGCCGAAATCTAGCCCCGTTTCATCACTTCCAGTATTTTCGGAAAAATAGGAAGTGATTAAACGGGGTTAGATTTCGGCCTACAAAGCTTGTAGAAGCCTGCAGAAGCTTTCCTCAAGCCTTTGGGGGGCCAAAATAGGCCTGAAACCGGCAGAAAATCAGCTGTGAGGCGCATGCAGGTAAGGGGGGGCATGCATTGCCCTCTGGGTGCTGGCGCGCGAGCGTGCAAGCACGTGCACAGTTTTTGGCACAGGAGTTTTTGGCACAGTTAGCCACCACTACTTTAAAAGGAAAAAGTATTTCTACATTTAAAAAAATATGGCAATAGAGGCAGATTAGTTTCTCTATCTGTTCTTCTTTGGGGGAGAGGATCAGAGGTGGTATTCAGCAGGTTCTGACCAGTTCTGGAGAACCAGTAGCAGAAGTTTTGAGTATGAAGAACCGGTAAATACTGACTGGAGATTTTACAGTATCCTTCCTCTGACACACCCACCAAGCCACATCCACAGAACCAATAGTAAAAAATTTTTGAATCCCACCACTGGAGAGGATGATTTCCTTTCAATAAAATAGGACATTTTGTTATAAATTAAACACAGGAAATGGTTCATGGTATTTTTTATGGTCAGAGAACTTTGCACATAACTAATTTTAGACTTTCCAGCAGCATTACTAACAATTAATGTGGACTGTAACAGTTACCAAGCTGGACAATAATGCAAATGTTATTTTTTCTCTATAACACTATTTTAAGCTACAGTCAAAAGATGGGGGAAGGGGAAACCACACTACAGCAAAATCAATGAACACTAAGTATATAGGTTATTCAAAAGTATCTTTGTAGGAAGAAATTCCCAAAAGCTAATCTTTAAATAATATTTTCTCTGAGACATCATGCATACACAGTCTCTTAAGCATTATTTTAAGTGAATCATGTTCATATTTCATGGATAGTAAAGATAACTAAAGTCAGTGCAGAATAATGCATGTTGCATGTTGTTGCAAAGTGTTCTGTATTGTACATTAACATTCTTGTAAACACCGCGCCCTGATTGGCCAGGGCGCACGGCAACCGGATTGGCTGAGCGAGCCACACTGATTGGCCCGCCACGAATCCCTGCGATTGGTGAAAACCGATCGCGGAGATTCAGCGGTGTCATTAACCGCGGCCGGCGCGCCAGTCCCATATAACGCCGCCGCCGATCCTCAGGACCCCGAGTACCAAAGTAACAATGCTCTCTGAAACATTGCATAGCTGCTTTGAAAAAATTCTCTATTTTCTGCACATATGCATGAATAGACCTGCTAGAATTTCCAGTGGAGCAGTTTGCTTGTTCTCTAGTGAATATTTAAAACACTGCCCTGTAAAAAGGGAAACTTGCTTTACCTTGGATGTCAGTGTTGCCATGGACATAAGGATGAAAAGGACGAAATCGGCCCTCTATGAGTAGAGCACCTGGTGCCTTATATTTTAGATGCCTTGCACACCTAAACAATATAGCAAATACTTTATAAATATTTGGCAAGAAAATGAAACACATTATTTAAGAACATATCTTATTGGTTTCTATAAGTCCTGCATAAATGATTCTTCTTCTTCTTCTTCTTCTTCTTCTTCTTCTTCTTCTTCTTCTTCTTCTTCTTCTTCTTCTTCTTCTTCTTCTTCTTCTTCTTCTTCTTCTTCTTCTTTTTTTTTTTTTTCTTTTCTTCTCCTTCTCCTTCTCCTTCTTCTCCTTCTCCTTCTCCTTCTCCTCCCTCCTCCTCCTCCTCCTCCTCCTCCTCCTCCTCCTCCTCCTCCTCCTCCTCTTCTTCTTCTTCTTCCCCTTCTTCTTCCTCTTCCTCTTCTTTTCTTCTTCCTTCTGCTTCTTCTGCTTTATCATCATTCTAAAACCATATGATCAACCTTGCTTTGGCTATGAATAGCAAAAGATTGACACCATTTTATAGGATGTTCTTGAGTCCTTCACAGGTCAATATATACACTTCTTATTTGGAAAGCATTGTTACTGGTTTCTGTAAGCAAAAAGTAAAAGCTGAACTCCTTGCTATAGTCCCTCCCTTGTTTACCCACTGATTAGTAACCTCATTCATTACTCATAGTATATAAAGTAAGAATCAAGAGTAGACAAGCAGGATTTTCAATTCCTATTAATTATGCTATAGATTATGAGCCCAGTATTGTTTACCTTGCAATAGCTGAATAAATCTCCTCCTATTTTTTTTAACATGGCAGTATATTTCATCAATGTTATATTATTTTTGACAGTTTAAGTCCAACCATAAATACATTGCTTTTTATTAAAAAAAAAAAAAAAACAGATCTCACACATTCTCTTCACACAGATTCAGTTTTTAGTACTACCAACAGATATTGTTCACTTTTAAAGCAGGTACAAGGAACATGTCAATTTCCAGATGTTGCTGATCTACACATTCACCACTGGCCATAATGAAAGCAGCTGCTGGAAGATAGGGTTCAATGACATTTGATGGCTATAGATTCCTCTTGTTCATCTGAGAAATTAGCTTCCTGTGCAGCTTATATTTAAAGTAGCTGTGAAGAGCTGAGACCAGTTCAAAAACCCCAGATTACAGCTCCACCTGCCAAGATTCAGGTGGTACCCATGAGTAGAATTTAAGAGAATGATCTACATGGGAAGAAAAAATAGAAGATATATGCTTACTTGTTTGAATTGGAAATTTCTGGCAACTCGGGTAATCTGTAATTAGAATAAAAAACAGTCTGCCTTTAGTTATTTATAAATCCAATTTATACCATTGACATAATTCAAGATGCCATACTATAAAAAAATTAATCTTAAATTACGTTATTAAGTTAAGATATTAAAAACAATATAAAATATAAATTGGCTCAAAGGAGAATGCATCAAAATTTACTTTTTCTTTATTTGTACTCCACCTTTATTATTTTAAAAAATAGCTCAAGTTGACAAATATATCCAACATACTTTCTTCCTCCTATTTTACCCATAACAACAAGCCTGTGAGGTGGGGATTGATGATTGGCCCAAAGTCACTCATCTGATTTTCATGACTAAGGCAGGACTTGAACTCACAGTCTCCTGTTTTTTGCCTGGTGCCTACTTGCAATAAGTCCTAAAACTGAAATCTAGCACAAAATCAATATAAATGAATAGTGCAGATAAGAAGGAATATGTTTTCTCCTGCTTTCTAGTCTGATGTCTTAACCACTAGCCCAAAATCTCACAAGCTCCCTATTATCATGGGGTTATCATATTTTAAGAGATTTCCACAAGGAAAACTCTTTATTAGGTTTTATAACCAGATGCATTCCTAATATTTTGGAGGAAACCCCTCCCACTTTTCGTTAAACAGAATTGTCTACAGCCAAACTATATATAGTTTGTGTATGTATGTATGTATGTATGTATGTATGTATGTAGATAGATAGATAGATAGATAGATAGATAGATAGAGAGAGAGAGAGAGAGAGAGAGAGAGAGATAGTGTGTATGTATATGTATATGTGTATGTGTATGTGTATATATATATATATATATATATTTCTTAAGTTTTCGTAGGTATTTCTATGTATGGTATTCAGCTTTGTTCAGGTATTTTCCCACGTCATTATAGTTGTGCTTTTAAAATTGTAACAACGTTTCGGCAGAATCTCATCTGCCATCATCAGGCTTCTGTATTGTGTTCGTCTGTGAGTCAGACTTTCACAACAGTTTCAGTTTTAAATTTGGGGCTAGCCTACTGCTGTGCCAGAATGGTTTTTTCTTCATCCTGATTGGTTGGGAGTCTTGGTCTGTGTTTATTGGTCTTGGAGTTTGCTGTGTTCTGTGTACTGGTAGGCTAGCACCAAATTTAAAACAGAAACGGCTGTGAAAGTCTGACTCACAGACGAACACTATACAGAAGCCTGATGATGGCAGATGAGATTCTGCCGAAACATTACTACAACTTTAAAAGCACAACTATAATGACGTGAGAAAATACCTGAACAAAGCTGAATACCATACATGTAAGTACCTGCGAAAACTTAAGAAAACAAATATATATATATATATATATATATATATATATATATATATATATATATATATATATATATATATATATATATAGAGAGAGAGAGAGAGAGAGAGAGAGAGAGAGAGAGTGTGTTTATATACACACACATATATATTTGCATCAAGAGCTGCAATTTTGAAACAGTTGTGTTATAAAAATAATTACATACTTAGTTATAACAGCATTCTGTAAAGACAGGCAGCAATTGAAAATAATTACTGATGAGGATCTAAAAATTAAGTATGTTATCTGATAAGAGTGATATTAAACGTTCCAAGTGCAGAAAATCCACATTAAAGTCTAGAATCTAGATGTTTGTTATTGCTACCAATTGACAGTATTTATAACTACAATATTTATTAACATCCTGATTTGGACCAATGGTGATTTTGGCATCAGAGATATCTACATTTTTATACGAGAAAAAGAACCACAATTAGTCTTTGTAAATACAGCATTTGATATCAATAAATCAATTTGATATGCACAGTTTGGAGATTGAATAGAGCAAGACCTGAAGACCCCAATTTCCTCTAAATAGTGGGAAACTCTTAACATCTGTATAAAAAAATTCAATAAATTATGGTTTCCTCAAGCAAAAAAAAAATCTTTGACTTATTGGAATCCACTACATGTATAGAAAAAGAATGAGTAAATCAGCCTATTGTTGGAAATGCAATAGGAATAACACTTTATTATTAAATATTGTTGTGATGTTCTAAAGTTGTTATGCTTGGGGAATAAGAAATTGCACACATTGCTTTGATTTTGCAATAAGGTTTAATATTTTCAAGTATTCATATTTTCCATTAGGTACGTAATACATAGAAATGAGAGCAAGAAAATGGAAGTAGGATATTTTTACTGTTAGTAGACAATTCACTCAATATTGGAAAAATAATTATATAGCCCCAATTATACAGTGGACTGGAGACCTAATACTTGTCATTTATCAATCTATGCTCATAGGCATAATTATGTATGGACAATTCAATGAAATACGATTACCCTTTAGGATGATGATGTTTTATTGTGCTATTTTTTAAAAAAATGATCAGCTGAAGATGGCAAACATACTTCTGGTCTCCTTTGTTCTCCATAACAACCAACCCTATGAACTGGGTTGGGCTGAGAGAATGTGATTGGTTCAAAGGCTCCAGCAAGCTTTCATGCCTTAAAGCAGGATTAGAATGCATAATCTGCCAGTTTCTACCTGATACCTTAATAATTACACCAAATTGGCTTTATTAAGTGTTTTGTAGCACTTTGTTTGTGTGTTCGTGTGTGTGTGTGTGGGGGGTTGCTCAGTGGTTAAAATGCTGGGCTTGTTGGCTGGAAAGCCAGCAGTCCAGGTTCGACATCTAAGCTCCACGCAAGAGGGTGAGCTCCCATCCTCGTCCCAGTTCCTGCCAATCTAGCAGTTCAAAACATACAAATGCAAATAGATAAATAGATACCACTTTGATACCTATTTGGTGGGAAGGTAACAGCACCCTGTGATATCATGCTGACCACATGACTATGGAAATGTCTTTGGACATTGCTGGCTCAATTGTTCTGACCTAGGCTGAACAGAATCATGAACCAGACTCCTTGTCCCCAAAAAACCACTTTTTATTTGGTTAATGTGAATTCCTGGCATTCATACCCAGAAAAGTCTTGACAATAATCCTTCCCAGGTTTAAGTGCAAGAACAGACCTTATCAGTCCTGGGATAATTGTCAGGCATAGAGCTTCCAGCTGCAATGCTGTAAAAGGAAATACTTGGCAAGGAGTCTCTGTGAGGCACGAACTCAGATAAGCAAATCTTCACAATAATAAGCGAACTAATTGTCTCCTGCAAACACCCCTCCCCTTTTGCTCCTGTTTATTCCCTATGGGAGGGGCATTCAGTGTCCACTTGTGCCTTTTCTTCCAAGTCAACCCCGTTCCTTAGTTGTTCCCTTCTCATGACAGCTCTGGGCTTATGTGCATCTGGAACAGGATCTAGTTGTTCTTCTCCCCCAGTTATCTCTGACTCCGAAGGCATCTGATAAATGTTGGACAGCCCCAGCCCCATCTCTGCCTCTGATGCAGAGCACCCATCAGAGCTTTCTCCAGACTCCAGGACTGGCCCAAGTTCCTCTCCAACTTCCTCACTGTCTGAGTCTGCCACCAGCTCCACTGGCAACTGGTGGACCACATCAATGGCCTTGAAACAGAGATGAGCACCGCCCACAATAGTCAACAACAACTATAAGGTAAAATCCACAGGGGATTCCTGTAGCACTTTAACTATGAAACATCCATCTCTACCTCTACCTCTCTCTATCACTATATCTAATCTGTATCTCTCTATCAATTAATTTTTATTCTTGTTTTTTACTTTTCTGTTTAATAAAAACAGCCCTTCCTCAGTCTCTCTATCTCTCTTTTTCTCTGTTTGGGTGTGGGTATGTTTACTTGTGTGTGTGTCTGTTTGCAGAAAATTAGTTTGAATTGTCCACTAGGTGGCAGAAAAGAATTTCTCTTTTTCATGCTGTTCTATTTATTTATTTGAGTTTTTTAAATACCACGTTTATTATAAGACAATGGTGAACATCATAATATTCCTTCCTTTCTCTCCCGCACTTAACACCTTGTGATGTTTTAAATACCACGTTTATTATAAGACAATGGTGAACATCATAATATTCCTTCCTTTCTCTCCTGCACCTAACACCTTGTGATGTCGTTAGGCGGAGAGAGAGGGAATAGTAGGCCAAAGTCATTCAGTCAATTTTTCATGCCTAAGGTAGGACTAGAAGTCACAATCTCCAGGTTTCTAGGCTGACACCTTAACCACTACAACAAATTGTATCCCTATAGTGGCAATTGCCATTTTTAAAGCCCAAGATTTTGCATTTTATTAGACTTTTGACACTGTGTGTTTCTAGCCTGATACCTTTAATCGCTACCCCAAGCTGGTTGTGCTTAATAGATTGTCCAACTTTAACGTTCATGCAATAGAGCAGGGGTGTCAAACTCGCAGCCTGTGGGTCAGATGCATCATGCGTTGGCCATGCCCATGTCCAGTATAGAGAAGGGGAAAAAGTCATGACATGTCACATGATGATACCCTGACAATGCGAGTGGCACCCCTGCAATAGAGTATATTCATGGCAATAATAACCAGATTAATAAAATATAGTAGGGAGAACATTTGTATTTTAAAATAAGCGACTTACAAAATCCAACACTTAAGAAGCAACTGATGATTTTGTATATGTAAATATCACATCAACAATATTTCATGTAACTTTGAAGACTTAATCTGAGCAAATGAAAAGTTGTCTTGATGCTATCAAGTAGTTAAATTCTAGGGCACACATTTAATCTTGCAGTTCTCAACATAAAATCAATCTTGACTTATTTATAAAGTAAGAAATGTGAGATAAACAACTAATAAATAAAAATAAATTATCCTCAATCAGGAATAAGAGGAAGGCTAAAGAAGATGATGGCAAAGAAGGAATATGTAAAAATTAATCAAAAACAGAATGCAGTTCTATAACCTTAATGGAACATTTTTGGTGTCCTCCTCAGAGCAGGGTCCATGAGAAAACTTGTAAGGTGGCTCATAGATTCTGTGAGATTCAGGTAGCCTAGGCTCAGTTCCTCTAGGATCTTGACTTCCTCTCAAGATTGATTTGCATAGCTGAAATGTTTTCCTTAGTTCCTCAAATCTGAAATGAGATCAAACATTATGAAAGAACAACTGCAGTTATAACATACTAAGCATGGTTGATAGCTTGTGGTGATTCAGAATTACTGAATTATACCTGCATTTTTGCTGAATTTTTATCACTAATTCTTGCAACAGATAGGATCTGAAAGTTGTGTTCACACATCATATCAAGCTATGGCTTGCTTACTCAGGATTTATTGAGTAAACCACAATTGGCAGGTTTATGCAACATTCAATTAGCCTGATACAACATACAAGTAGTTTTCAATCTAATTTCATAACTTCACTGTAGATGACCTAGAAAGGCTTCTAGAAAGTGTTTATTTCCAATCTCTTCCATTCCAATAATCATATAAAAACCCCATGGCAAATCAGTATGCCCAACCAAGCTTAAAACAGCAAGTTATTAGGGCCACTAATAACCGTTAGTGTTTCAAGTTTAAGCATTCTACTCATATATTCAATTTCTTTTTACATTTCCTGTGCTGAGAATATTTGAACATTCTAAACACTGTTTTCTGCAGGTGCTTGAAGGAAGATAAACATAGATAAGAACTGGTCAAGGCAGCATGATCAAAATCCTCCCCATTTGTATATGTGTGTATGTGTGTATGTGTGTGTGTGTGTATGTATGTATATATATATATATATATATGTGTGTGTGTGTGTGTGTGTGTGTGTGTGTGTGTGTGTGTGTATCTTGTATTCTGTTTTCTCCCAGAAGATTGGAGTATCTAGGCAACGTTTGATGAAGTCTCATTCATCATCTTCAGGCTTCTGTCTTCAGCTCTGTGCTTCTCAGAGTGAGATTGCTTCTCAATCACTCTGAGAAGCACAGAGCTGAAGACAGAAGCCTGAAGATGATGAATGAGACTTCATCAAAATGTTGCCTAGATACTTCCAATCTTACGCTGGGAGAAAACCCAAATAACCAAAGATCCACATACAAATACCCGCAAGAACCTCAGAAAACAAATATATATATATATATATATATATACATACATACATACATACATACATACATACACACACACACACACACACACACACATATATATATTCAATTGACATTGAAACAAATATAAAAAGAGTTGAGTTTTATTTACCCTGCGACAACTACCATCTTGCATTTTTGACAACTCCCTGATTGGCTGCTTTGGCGGACTTTGTTCTGAACCAAATATAAATATTGAAGTGCAGTAGGATGAGAGCAAGAGAAGTGTTTAAATACCTTGTATATCTTTGGCTTTCCAGTTGGTGAGTTGATACCTCTTTGTTTTGCATCATTTAAAAAGGTATAATTGGTTTGATGTTGATGATGAAGAATCATGTACATAACATGATCTTTTGTTTAGTCCTAATTAATGTTTCAAATGCATTTTCACAAAGAAATAATACAATCCATATAAATCTTTTTTTTTTTCAAATACAGAGAATTAAACAATTAAACCAAGGAGCAAGAACACACCAACTAAGCCTTGATCAACTAAGCAATTATTGCAGACATATCCCACTATATAAATATTTGAAAGCCTAGACTGAAGTTACGGATGAGTTGAAAGCAGCTAAAAGGTGATTTATTTACCTTTCTGGGAATATAGATGGACCTGGAGGGATATGCAGTGGAGTAAAATGATCCGTGGACTCCAAAGTTTTTGTTACTACATCTGCTCCATCATGTACATCATTGTAATAGGTCATTCTTGGATACACCTCCATCTTAAACTGCTATGGAGAGGACCTGAAAACAGATAATTTCAATGATCTGATTCTGAAACCAACCAAATACATTTGAATACATTTTCAGATTGTATTGAATGCTAAATAAGTTTCAACAAATAAAATGGATAAAGACTTATAGCATTTAATATTAATAAGGGAGGAAAATTCTAAAATAGACTGTCATTTTGCATTTTTAGTAGATCAAGTTTTCTAATTAAAATAAGAATTTTATTTGTCAGAAGTCACATCAAGCAATTACAATCACAAATATGAATGTGGTATAATGATTTCTTTTACTAGTGTGTTGGATTGAGTGAAATATGCATATTATTAATGTAAGTATGTCTGTATATAGTGGTATAACATGAAGAAAAGATATTTTGATTTTCCTTAGTTCATGACAAAAAGGCACAACATATTCACACTTGCAAACTGTGTTGTTGAAATGATAAAATGTGCAACTGTTAAATGATATATCTTGCAATTATAGTTATTTCAGCTTTCTCAAACTAGATGTTCTTCAAATGTATTAGCAATAGCACTTATATATTGCTTCACAGTGCTTAAAAGACCTCTCTAAACAGTTTTACAGAGTCAGCATATTGCCTCCAACAACCTGGGTCTTCATTTTACTGACCTCAGAAGGATGAAAGGGTGAGTCAACCTTGAGCTGGTGAGAATCGAACTGCAGACAGCTGGCATCAGCAGAAGTAGCCTGCACTACTGCATTCTAACCACTCTGCCACCATGGCAGAAATTTCCATGATAATCAGCTACCATAGAAAAGAAGCATACTCTCTAGAAATTACGGGAATAGTTTGAATACAGTGAGAAGGTGTTCAGTTGAGGAAATGTCTTTGAACTTTGAATTCTAGAGACAGAGAAATCTATAGTCTTCCAACTATGACTAAATTAAATTCTCATTGACTACATTGGTTGCTGGGAAGTGTGATTCAGTTTATCATTCACTTTTCTCTTGCAGTCTCAAATCCACCTACCTTTCCATTTAAGTGTTGTGCAGGATACTGAATTACTTTCTTAGCTAGCCCCCCAAGTTTTTATCTGACATCACAATGACTTGGTCATCAACTCCTTATGAAATAGAGGAGATTGTCCTCACTCTTGTTTCTAGAGTAAAAAGAAATGGCTGAATTTGCATAATGGGTTTTAATCAAATGAGGCTAAACAGTGAAATGTTCTGGTAATAGTATAGGGGAAAAATATTAGTGACTGATTTACTCAAGCAGGTATGGAAATTAAGTTAATTAAGATATAGAAAAACATTCTGCAGCCAAGATTAGAAACTATAATCTTGCTGGAAATGATAAAACAGAATAGTGGTTATCTTTTAGAGAAGCTAGATTTTGATTCCATTCCTGCACAAGAGAAAATAATCTGCCTTATCTGGCGTTTTAAATATCAGTGTTAAGCATTGGTGGACAGCTTCTGCACTCTAGTGGCTGCAGGATAATTCTGAAAAGATCCAACTTTAGTTTTTCAAATTTACTCATAACTTTGAAATTACTAAATATTAGAAAAGGAATAAAGAAGTACACTTCTCTTGTAAATATGTCTATTTTTTCATATTGACAAGAGCTGAACGTGTGGTTTAGCTATAGTTATGATTTCTTCGAGGCCATAAAATGATGCCAATATGTTGACTGTTTATGGCTCAGCTCAATTTGTCTGATTAATTTCTGAGGGGAGACTGTGAAGAGAAAAAATTGCCATCATTTAAATCAACATTAAGAATTGAGCAGCATATAAGCTACGCACGATTCTAACATTCCCTCACTTTCCCATTAAAATGTTCACATTTCAGAGGCACTGTTTCAGATCCTTTGAGAGCAAGTTTAAGGTAGGCAGGTGTTAAGGGTAAAAAAGGGTTCCCAAAATTGCTCCATTCCTAGTATAGTCTCCAAAAGACAAAAGAGCCAATTTTTTTGGCTCTACTCTCTCAGTGACATCATAGCATTAGGAGAAAGTAGTTGTGATTATCCAGAATCTGGATAATCACAACTACTTTCTCCTAATGCTGTGGGTTAAGAATTAGACTGCTTTCTCCTAATGCTATAGGTTAAGAGTTAGATTGCTGCTCTGAATCCACAGACATGAGCTGTCCATGGTTTAAATTAAAAAATACCATTGCGAAGAAGGCTATCTGGAGGATTCTTATGGATAATTATTATATGATTATGGCATATAGCTCATTATTCATTTAACCACAATGTTGATTGTTTGGCTTAGTTCTGAAGGATGAACCCAGCTATTGTAGGTTGAAAATGATGGTTTATGAATTAATGCTATATTGGAACCATACTATTTGTTTGTTCATTTATATCCCATCTTCATTATTTTACAAATAACTCAAGGAAGAGAACATATCCAACAAATGTTCCTCCTCTAATTTTCGACACAACAATCCTGTGAGTGAATTGGGTTGAGGAAGAGTGACTGGCCCAAAGTCACCCAGTTGGCTTTCATGCAGGGGTGGGATTCTACCAGTTTGCACCTATTCGCTAGAACCAGTTGTTAACATTCTAAGCAGTTCGGAGAACCAATTGTTAGAAGAAATTACTGGCCTAATCTTGTAAGGAAGGCAGGAAGGAAACATTCTGGTGTTGCTTACAGAAACTGCCTCTTCATTAACCCTTATTACATTCTTGGCAGGACTAGACTTCCTGTCTCTGGAACTTCTCTGGAGTTTTTTTTCCTCCTTTGCTGGTACTTTGCTTGTGTGGAGTGACCATTCAAAGTTACAGTGGCACTGAAAAAAGTGACTTATGACCTTTTTCACACTTATGACTGTTGCAGCATCCCCACAGTCATGAGAGGCCATGTGAGGAGATGTGTGCCTCGATGTGAGTGAAGTTGAGTTGGCCACGCCCAGCCAGTAGCATGACCACCAAGCCATGTCTACCCAGTCACATGACCACCAAGCCATGCCCACCAACTAAGCCACTCCCACAGAACCGGTTGTTAAAAAATTTGAATCCCACCCCTGCTTTCATGGCTAAGGCATGAAACTCACAATCTCCTGCTTTCTAGCCAGGTATCTTAACACTGGATATTATAATATTATAATTACTATTTCTGTTGTATTACTGTGATGGTTTTCAAGGCAAGGTTAAAATAAACATGATTGCAATGAGGGGCATTTAGTCTTTAGCAGAGACTGGAAATCTAGACATGTGAAGTCCAAATGTGAAAGTACTGTGCTGGGTTGAAGTCCTTTATGGTTGAAGTCCTTATAAGCCTATGCCTGAGGTGCTTTTCATTTCAGGCTTTTAGCAGTACAATCTGGAAGGGACACAAAGTGTTATCTTCTCCCATTCTTGTGGAGAAGCACCTTTAGAAGTACATCTTATTCCTTGCTTGAATGAGGAAGGATCTGCTTCCTTTCAACTGGGCATAGAAATTTTTTAATAGCAGAGATCTAGCTGAATCTTTTCTTTAATCTTTTCTTCTTCTTCTTCTTCTTCTTCTTCTTCTTCTTCTTCTTCTTCTTCTTCTTCTTCTTCTTCTTCTTCTTCTTCTTCTTCTTCTTCTTCTTCTTCTTCTTCTTCTTCTTCTTCTTCTTCTTCTTCTTCTTCTTCTTCTTCTTCTTCTTCTTCTTCTCCTTCTTCTCCTCCTTCCTCCTTCTCCTTCTCCTTCTCCTTCTCCTTCTCCTTCTCCTTCTCCTTCTTGGTGGTGGAGGGCACATAGGCATCTTCCATAAGGCATATATTCTCCTTGTTGCCCTGTCACTTCTCCAGATGCTTCTGGATGAACAAAAGCTTGCCAAGTGCTATAGTTACTTGCAGCTTGTGTTAGTTGCTGCTGCTGCTGCTGAACAACTGGATCTTGAAAACTGCAGTGTCTGTATCACACAAGCAAAACTGGAGGTGAGAAGGCAAATATGCTGCAGCAAAGTCTTGGCTGCTACAAAAAGTTTCCTAAACTTTCAATTCTCCTGAATTGACTCACTATAACATTTTCATCATCTCTGGTGCTTCAAAAATAATAATAAAAGTAATAGCAATTCTTACCAGAGGGAGGGATTGGAATCTGTGGGAAAGATAGATGTAGCTTCACCTTCTTCCCTTAAGTACTTATGGTTCAAATAAAAGACAAAGAAACCCTTTTCTTTGTTAGTTGTGTTGAGCAATTAGCATATCTATGTGTTTGCATGATTTTCATTTGGACTGTGGCTGATCTAAAAATACAGGTAGTCCTCAAGCTAAGACAACAATTTCCATTGCTAAGCAAGACAGTTGTTAAGTAAGTTGGTCCCATTTTACAATCTTTTTGCTACAGTTGTTAAGTGAATCACTGAGCTATTAAGTGAATCATGAGATTGTTAAGTGAATCTGACATTGCTTCTCGGAAGCCAGCCTCTGGACAGTGCAACTAGCATAAATACATGTTTTTTTATTTTTTTTATTTGATTTGTCAATTGTTTACAAGATAATAGGTATAAGTAAAAACATAGTTATGAATACATGGATACATATAAGAAAAATAAAAGAAACAATAGGACAGGGATGGTAGGAACGCTGGTGCGCTTATGCATGCCCCCTACAGACCTCTTAGGAAGGGGGTGAGGTCAATAGTAGACAGTCTAAGGTTAAATTTTTTTGGGGTTTGGTGAAGAAATCACAGAGTCAGGTAAAGTATTCCAGACATTGACCACTCTGTTGTTGAAGTCGTATTTCCTGCAATCAAGTTTGGTATGGTTAACCATGACTTTGTATCTGTTGTGTGCTCTTGTATTGTTATGGTTGAAGCTGAAGTATTCATTGACGGGTAGGACATTGCAATATATGATTTTATATACTATATTTAGATCAGACTGAAGGCGGCGTAGTTCTAGTTTTCTAGGTCTAGAAGTTCAAGTCTGGTGGCATAAGGTATTCTGCAATGAGTAGAGGAGTGGAGAACTCTTCTTGTGAAATATTTCTGAACTTTCTCTACTGTGTTAATATCAGATATGTAGTGTAGGTTCCAGACTGATGAGCTGTATTCAAGTATTGGTCTAGCAAATGTTTTGTATGCTCTAGTTAGTAGTGTGATATTACCAGAGAAAAAGCTACGTAGGATTAGACATGTCAGTTGTCAAGCACCCTAATTTTGATACATGACCATTAGGGATGCTACAATGATTGTAAGTGTGAAAACTGGTTATAAGTTGCTTATTTCAGTGTCATTGTAACTTTGAATGTTGTAAGTTGAGAATTACCTCTATTAGTTATCCTCTCACTCTATACTGAATCCTGAATTATCCATAGAAAATTTTTTGCAAACATTTTGAATCTCCAAAAGCTCGGAGAACGAACCTTCACCCTCATCCTACACAGATATTTGCCACTATTGTTTTGACTCTTCTAACAATAACCAGCAAGGAGTTGGCTCAGTGTAATTTCAGTCTAAATGTCTATAGAGATTCTCAGTCATCCAGGTTATGGCTGTCCCAAAGGTGCTTTTCAAGAGGCAACTGGACTTTCAGCTTCTTCTGAACTGAAGAAGCTTCTTGGATGAGAAGCGAAACATCTTCAAAGAAAAATCAGAAAGTTTAGTTGCCTTTTGAAAAAGCACCTTTGGAATAATTTCAGTCTACATTTTCTACATTTCAGTTCACAAACATTATTTTGGATAAAAAAGCAAAACAGAAATATCATGATTTCTATTTAGCTTCTAATTCTGTCCTTTTCCAGCTCAATATCTGTGCTCATAATAAACTACCAATCACCTTCTTTGTCCATTCTGTCTGAATTATCACATTTTCACACCTCTTAGATGATTATACTATTATGATGAAAAGGAAAAAAATCCACTCTTTCCCCTATGCATAGCATCCTATCATTTCAAGATGTAGAATAAAGGGACAATGATATGTATTTGGAAGGCAAACAAAGGAGCCACCTGTAAACTTGTGTGTGTGTGTGTGTGTGTGTGTGTGTGTGTGTGTGTGTGTAGGTCAGGATTCTGGCTGTGATTGTCCTGCCCTCTTTGTGTTACCTCACGTAAGAAACAGAAGAGCTTCAATACAGCAGTTACAAATGCCAAATTGACTTTTTCTGACACTGCCCACCACCCCCACCCCATGCCTCTACTAATATATGATATAATCACAAGTAGTTACATTCATCTTTATTTTGCTTATACAGATAATATTTTTTCAACTGACTGGATATTAGTTGTATCAAGTACAGAAGAATTAGTATTGACAGCATAGCTATGAGAATAAACTATTACTGATGTTATCATGATAACTTATATATATATGTTTAGCTAAGGACAAATGCTCTGGATTGAACCACAATTTGACAGCAGACATTTTTCTTTTTCCATTTTTTCTTTCTATCATATAGGCATTTCAGAAAGAAAATTGGTCCTGTATATTTTGATGGCTTGCCTGTTCATTTCCAGAATTCCTTTTCAAAAGTTTGCTCAATTGGCCAAGTCTGAAAAGAAAGAAAAAAGGAAGGGAGAGAGGGAGGAAGAGAGAGAGAAAGAAAAAAGTTATTATTAAGATTATTTTAGTCAATAACTAGTCTTCACTGTTTAATTCACTATGATCACAGAAAAAGAAGTGCAAGATCTATTTCACAGACAAAAGCCAGGAAAAGCACCAGGGCCAGACAAGATAATTACTTCTTGCTTAAAAGTTTGTGCTGACCATTTGACCCCCATCTTCACCCGAATCTTCAATAAATCACTAGAGATGTGCTATGTTCCTTCTTGCTTCAAATGCTCTACTATGATCCCAGTGCCAAAGAAGCCCTCCATCAAGGAACTGAATGACTACAGACCAGTTGCTCTAACATCTGTAGTTATGAAAATCTTCGAAAGGCTAGTTCTGTCCCATCTGAAAGGCACCACAGATCCGCTGTTAGATCCCATGCAGTTTGCATACTAAGCAAATAGATCGGCAGATGATGCTGTTAACATGGCTCTGCATTACATCCTACAACACCTTGAATCTCCAAATACCTACACAAGGATCCTCTTTGTAGACTTCAGTTCAGCATTTAATGCCATCATTCCAGACATTCTTCTAACTAAATTAAACCAGTTAGCAGTACTTGAACACACTTGTAAGTGGATCATAAGCTTCCTAACAGACAGGAAGCAGCAGGAGAAGCTAGGCAGAATCACCTCTGATACCTATACAATTAGCACGGGAACCCACCAAGGCTGTGTGCTATCTCCACTTCTCTTCTCCCTATAAGCCAATGACTGCATCTCAAACAATCCATATGTTAAAATACTGAAGTTTGCAGATAACACAACAGTGATTAGTCTCATTCGAGACAATGACAAATCTGCATACAGACAGGAGGTTGTACAACTTGCCTCGTGGTGTAACCGGAACAGTCTGGAACTGAACACACTCAAAACCGTAGAAATGGTGGTAGACTTTAGAAGAAAGCCTCCCATACTACCACCTCTTACAATACTAGACAATACAGTATCAACAGTAGAGACCTTCAAATTTATAGGTTCTATTATATCACATGAACTACAGAGGAATTATTCTACAGAGGAATTATTGAGTCTGTCATCTGCATCTCTATAACTGTCTGGTTTGGTTCTGCAACCCAACAAGACAGATACAGACTTCAGAGGATAATTAGGACTGCAGAAAAAACTATTACTACCAACCTTCCTTCCATCGAGGACCTGTATACTGCACTAGTCAAAAAGAGGTCTGTGAAATATTTACAGCCCCCTCACATCCCAGACATAAACTGTTTCAACTCCTTCCCTCAAAACGATGCTATAGAGCACTGCACACCAGAACAACTAGACACAAGAACAATTTTTCCCAAACACCATCACTCTGCTAAACAAATAATTCCCTCAACACTGTCCAGCTATTTACAAAGTCTGCATTATTATTATTATTATTAATCTTCTCATCACTCCTTATCACCCATCCCCTCCCACTTGTGACTGTATGACTGTAACTTTGTCACTTGTATCCTTACGATTTATACTGATATATTCCTAGTATGATTTGATTGCTTATTGTGCCCTATGACTATTATTATGATTCTTGACTCTTGACGAATATATCTTTTTTTAAATGTATATTGAGAGCATTTGTACTAAGACAAATTCCTTGTGTGTCCAATCACACTTCGCCAATAAAGTATTCTATTCTATTCTAAATCAAATGGGTTTTTCAATGTTCTAAATAGAACCTAAAAACACCTCAAAAGTTTTTGTCCAACAGTTTGAACATTGAAGCTTAATATTTAAATTGATAATGCATTTCCTACCCTTTGCTAATTTCTTCTTCCTCAGTAGCCCTCCAAATATAGCCACTTAATTGTATTTTTTAACATGACAGCAGGGAAAAAATGATTAAACGTAGGGCAGTGATTATATGAATTGATAGCCAAAGCTACTATTACATTTAGCTGACAAATTTAGAAATATATGTTGTGCCAACTCAAATAATTGTAAACTTATTCTTATTGTTGGGCACTGGAATAACATTTAAAACAATGATAATTTCATCAAGCATGCTTTAAACTATTCACCTATTTTTGATTTGGTCATAATCCTGGGTGCCTTGAATCAAACTGAAAAGAAAAGATCTCCCAAATTTCTCTGGTAGATTGGCTAGCGAATGGAAAAAACTTTGAACTGAAGGAGTTTTCTCAGAACTGTGTGAGAAATATCTAAAAGCCCTTCCAAACCTGAGGGGCAGATTGGCTGTAGGTTTGATATTTCTTCTTTCCAGGAAGTTTCGGCCAAATCTCAGTGGCAAATTAGCCATTGAACTTGGCATTGCCTTCCCAGCTGGTCCACTCATCTTAACTATGTTCTTCAGTTCCCAGTCTTTAAGTTCTTCAAGATTCACACTTCTCTGTTTTTCTTCTATAAGGTCTTCATTAGACTGGAAAGGGAAACAAATAACACAATTTTATACTATTAAAAATATAGCAAAGAAATCAGACTCATATGTGGCATGGAAAGGTGCACCTAACTCCTCGAAGGGTTGCAAATGATTTTTGGCACCAATGCTTTGAGAAGATATGTGGAAGAGGAAAGGATTTGTGCTGTTTAATGAAATCTAATGCAAAAACAAGTAGAATAGTTTCACTACACTGGTGCTCTACTGCTGTAGAGTGAAAGGGTAACTAAGAAAATATAGCATGAACATTCTAATACCATGTGATTTTGATTAGACCTTGGGTGAAGTTTTGTACAATTAGTTGCACAAGAAAAAGAATTTCTCTAAATTTTTGGAGAAAGGATAAGGAAGCTAATTTTGTAGAGTTTAAAATGAATCCATCCAGCTTGTATTTTCCCAATCAATATATAAAATGAAATGCAGTTTAATCATTGCTCTTCTGAACAACATTCTTACAGAAATGTGCATAGAAGAGAAAAGCAGACAATATGAGGGAGCACTAAGAGTTATTATTACTGTTACTTTGGAGGGGCAAGGGGACAAATTTAACAAATAGATCTAATAAACAGAAAACCTGTGGGGAAAATGAAAACAGATCTATTTAGAAATGATTCCTGTTTTTCAAAAGTGAAATATAATGAAAAGTTCATTTTATTGAACATTTTATTGAACTTTGAAAAATCAAAGTTCAAAGTGACACTCTGATCAACAGGCTTTACTCATGAAGCTATACACACTAATATGAGTATAATATACCTTGATTCTTATGCAATCTGTACAATTATCTATTGAAACAGATTCTTTCTGTCTTTCTGGTGCAGAGGGGAAATATTTTTTTAAAAAAAATAATGTTGGGGGAAGATTTTTTTTAAAAAACTATGATATTGATTCAATGTTTTCGGTTATTGTTTACAAAAAAAGAATATCTGACTAAAATCAACACGGATGGGAGTAAAATTCTAGTCCTTATCTCACAAATGAATTTGCCGTAGAGTATATGTAAAATCCTGTTCTTTCTTCGATCAGTCCTTTCTTAATAGATGGAGGAATACAGTGTTTATTTTAGATCATAAAGGAACTCCTCCCTAAAGCCTATACATTGAAGGATTGTGTAACGTTTTGACTCAAGCAACCTTTCCACCCTTTGTTTCTAAGGACGAAACAAGCACGATGTTTCACTTTGCTCTGATCTGGATCCCCTTTCTGCCACTTCCACGGAACTCATGCTGTGAGACATTCTGAGGAGGCTTCTTTAATGAGCACTGCACCAGGAGGAATCTTCCCTGTTGGACATTGTTGTCTGGTTTTGGCCAGCATTGTGAGAGAAGGCTAAAAGGGATTTGATGCTACTCAAATTGCTTTGTTGAAGAACCCTCTTCTCTTTAGCAAAAATTAAAAAAAAAAACAATCTTAATTGCTTCCATGGCCCACAGTGTTTCACTGAAGTGAAATTTGTTGGTTTTCATGAGCCAGAGGAATTTCAAAAGTAGTTAGAGAGGCTGCAAAGCGGATGAAAAGAACCAAAACCAGCAGCCTGTTCCACTGCAGAAGAATAACAAAGCTAAAAGAGGCAAAAAACAAACCAAAGTCCCTATTATTTCAAGAGAAAGAAAACTTCCAGCAAATTAGGAACATACATTAATCATAATAATGATAATTCAATCTTCATGGAAAAAGTAATGCCAGTTAAGATCTTACCTCAGAAGAGTTTTTCTCACTGTTTTCTTCTCTAGTCCGCAAACTGATCATTAATGATTCATTGTGGCAGATAGTTTTTGAAGCTAAAAGCAGACATGTAGCTAAAGTAACTATGATCGCTCTGTTCATTTCTCTTAAATTGAACTTACATAAGAGATCGAAATCTCAACACATAGAAAGTAGCATCATTTTATACCAGCAGGCAACAACAGAATCTTTTATCATGACGTCAATATCACGTACCTTAATTTTAATATCAAAAGACAGTGTTAATTATGTATGGCAATAATGCAGAGAATTTGTTTTGATAACTTCTGTAAACAAAAGAGCTTCCTATCAAAAAATGCAGATGACTTTCCAAAAATTTTCTTGCCTGTTAATTAAGGTTACTAATATTGACCAGTTAGATTTAATTACATTTTAAACAAAAGCCTCTTATTATATTGTTTGTATCAGGCTTAGTCACTAGTACCTTAAAACAAAATGTCAGTGTCTGGGTCCTAGTCACTAATTCCTGAAGTGTAACACTGTCCAAAATGTCAATGTATTTTCAGCATAAACATGTAATTATAGAAATTAGCTGTCAAGGAATAAGGCTAATTTCCAGCTGACCATAGGGACAAATGCTTACTGTTATGATTCCTCTGACATTGCTGAAATTTCTTTTCTTCATCATCAGTTAAACAGTACTCATCATCTCTTACATTACTTTTACTTTCCAGAGCTCTGTCAAACATAATTTCAATAGATGAGAATAGAAGAGTATTAATTTTCTTAGAGTGCCAATTTTATTGGCATCACTTGCCTAAATTATGTGTTTCAACCTATTGATCAAGTAAGCAATCAGTTTTTAATCTGATTCCAGACTGATTGATATATTCATTTTACTGTGTATAGTATTCTTAACAGCATAACCAAATCCGAAATCTGAAGATGACAAAACAATTCCTATTCTTTCTCAGAGTCAAACTTCCACAGCTACGTTATTGCTGGATAAACTAGTGAGAGAATACAGAAAATTATGAACACTCCTAACAGTACTGACCTTCCACATTTAATCACAGGAGACTCAAATCTAGGAAATCTCCACTGGCACATTCACGACATCTGCCTAACAACTTTAATATCAATTCCCAATGGAAAGCCAAATTGGTTGCTGAATGCTCAGTGAGAGGTAGATATATAAATGTCCTTAAAAAGATGCCAGGCTTTGAACTACCATGTCAGCAATAGACCATCCTGAATAGGACTTCTACCTCACGGTGTCTGCTGGAATTCTCTGTATAAATGGGGCATCATATCCTCCCATCAGCATGACTGAGGGATCCCAGATCAAACTTTAGATCACATCGTGACTATTTATTTATTTGATTTGTCAATCGATTACAAGATAATAGGTATAAGTATAAACATAGTTATGAATATATGAAATGGATACATATGAGAAAAATAAAAAGAAACAATAGGACAGGGACGGTAGGCACGTTGGTGCGCTTATGCATGCCCCCTACAGACCTCTTAGGAAAGAGGTGAGGTCAATAGTAGACAGTCTAAGGTTAAAATTTTGGGGGTTACAAGCTGTAAGCTGAAGGCATATACGGGTCCATTATCAAATTTTTAAAATATAGACAAAGCTACACTTCAGTGGTTAGATAGCCTAGACTTTGGTACTTGAACATAGATCTTTTTAATGTTTATATTTTATTGTGTTCTTCTAATCTAGATGAAATGTTAATATATATTGCTAGTCCATGTATGATATGCCATACGCTAAATAAATAAATTATTTCTGTGAACACTATTGTTTAACTATTCTGATTTTTGTTGTTACTGAAATGTCCATAATTTATTAACGAGTTCTTCTATATCTCCTTTAGTTTCAAATAGTAAAAGAATATCATTTCAACCAGAATTTGAAATTTTACTATTTTAACTGCTACTTCTACTTTCAGCTTTATTATAGGCAATACATAATACTATTTTATTTGAAATACAATATATATAAAATCTTACTATAGTAGTTGCATTGTCTAGAGTAGCAAACTTTATTTAATGTCAACCCTGTCATAGCACAATGTCCAATGCAAGTTCAGTTGGAATGATCAGGGTCACACAGGGATCAGACAAGTTGCAGTAGTCTTGGATTACTGCACACACAGCTGCTTGGATATTGGATGGTATGGAAATAGGACCAGGAATAATGAAAAGAGCACCTTCATCTCCTAAGTGAATCAACTGGTGTACTGTAAATCATTTGGTACCAGTGGAAGAGGAAATTTTAATACTTTCTGTTGCATTTCCTATAATAATATAATGATAAATCCTTATTTATTATTAACAACACATCATGCAAAAATGCAATGCGTTCTATGACTCATGTCACCGATAAGTATCAAAAAATTTCCATGCAGATGAATAATTCATGGCATATTCATTTTGCCCCAGCATATAATAACCTATTTTATGGCTCATTTTGAAATAGCATGATTTAAAAATGCATACATTTTTAGTTGAGAAATTGCCCAGTGATTTTTAAAAACATTATGTGAATTATACAGCATTCTGACTGAACTCTGAGATAGTTTAGAAATGCTGCTATATATAAAATGGCCTTTTCCAATTTGGATTTCCTCAGCCGGATTTTTCCAGATATATTGATCCCAGAATTTCTAGTGAGTATAGCAGGAAACTCTAAGAACTGAATTTCCAATACTGCTCATAAAAACTAGGTTTGTAGATTTGTGATAACAATTCATGCAGTGTATATCCTGTTTTCCACCCAGAAAATGTCAACCTCATAAGTGCTTCAGTATCAAGTGGAAAGGAGGATTTTGCTACAGAAGCATAAAAAATATTTTTACATCATCGAGGTTCATGCAAATCCCATACTGTTAGAACTTGTAGGTGATGATGATTATGATGATGATGATAATGGTCACAATAATATCAAATCACAACTGCTAGTTCTTTAGTTGGTCTTCTTCATTCACCTTTCCCCAAGAAATTAGGATGTTGTATGATCTAAACAATGTGGCTTTTTACAGTTCACAAATGGAAATTTTATCAATGTGCATATTTTGTAAATGCTGTCCAAGATTTTTTGGTATTACTGATAGCCACTGGTTTATGTCATAATCTTTCAGATTTGATCTTCAGATTTTTGTCTTTTTCCCTTGCCAAATAAATGTCAACATTTAAATCTTCGAAGATTTAAATCTTTGAAGATTATTTAAATCTTCAAAATATTTTTTCAGTCTTATTGGAATCAGCTGGAAGAAGTATAATATTTTTGGCAATATGTTTATTTTAATTGTCGCTATTCTACCTATTAAAGATAATTGTAAATTTTTCCATTTTTCCAAATCTATCGCAATCTGTGGTTGCAATCTATCATAATTATCTTCTTTAAATGTTCCACATCTAGCTGTCATTTGTATCCCTAAATATTTCACTTTTTTTGTAATTTGAATATTTAATTTATCCATTAGTCTTTTCTTTTGTTTTGTCATATTTTTCACCAAGATTTTTGTTTTTTCTTTGTTTATTTTCAGCCCTGCTAACTCATCAAATTCCTCTATTTCTCTAATCATCTTAGGACCTGTTTCCAATGGTTCTTCCAATATAAAGACCAAATCATCTGTGAAAACTTGTAATTTATACTCTTTCTTTGTTATTTTCATTCCCTTTATTTCTTCATTTTTCCTAATATTTCTATTCAATACTTCCAAAGTCAATACAAACAACAGTGGGGATAATGGACAACTTTGTTCCTTTTTGAATGTTAATTTTTCTGTCAATTCTCCATTATCATTACTTTTGCTATTTGCTTATTATATATCACCTTTATTGCTTTGATGAATCTATCTCTGAAACGCATCTCCTCCAATTGCATCAACGTAAATTGCCAATTCACATTATCAAACACTTTCTGTGTATCTAAAACTAATGCCATTTGTTTCAGTAAATGGGTTTCATAGTATTCCAGTGTATTCAATATTATCTTCATATTATTTTTATTTGTCTCTTGGGCAGAAATCCATTTTGGTTTGAATGTATAAAGTAATTTAAATATCCTTTTAGTCTTCCTATTATTGAGGCAAATATTTTATAGTCAGCATTTAGCAGGGATATTGGTCTGTAATTTTTTATTTATTGTGGTCAGTATCTTCTTTTGGTATAAGTGTAACATATGCCTCTGTCCATAAGTCAGGCACTTTATTTTTTGTCAAAATCTCATTCAGTACTTCCAGCATTAAAACCAAAGTTATTGAGTAGAAAATAGTCATAGGAGATACATTCTATAGCAACAACAAAAACTGGATGTTGCAGATAAGACTGCCATTACGATTGTATGGCACAGGAGAATATTTGCTGATTTGTGAGCTTGGATAGGGATGGTTCTTATTGTTCTTTCTATATCACTAAGGCTTAAAAAGGAAACCCTGCAGTATTTGAATACCTAATCAATATTGGATTCATTGATTTTGCAAGAATAATAATAAATGACATGCAGTTTGAAGGAAAGGGTCATTTTAGTTTTTGATGACTAATCTTTTCTTTCTGCAATAGGTAGCAATGATTTAGAGGCTCCATTTTTGGTGGATTTATATAACAGAGCAGATATCATAAATATGAGTCAGTTGCCAAGCATCTAAATTTCTAAAAAGTCATAAGTGTGAAAAAGGGTTATAAGCCACTTTTTTTTCAGTTTCATTGTAACTTTGAAAGGTCACTAAATCAACGGTTGTAAGTTGAGAATTATCTATATATAGGTTGCATTTCAAGTTTTCCCAATTATTATGCAAATTGACTTAATTGTAGATCATAAAATTGTACCAGAAAGTATTTGTGAAATTCTGTTTTTCCTATTTTGTTATTCTTTTTTACATATAAAATAGCAAACCACGTAAATAGTGGTGACAGAACTTAAACATTACAATGCTGTATATGATTATTTGTTTTGCCATTATGTAGAACTTCTGCTAAGTTTGGGGAAATTGATTTATGCGAAGAAGAATGCAAGAATGGATTCAGAGAATTGTGTCATTTGTAATAATCTATCAATTTTTAGTTTTTCCTCTAATGAAGTAAATATTGCAAATTATATCTAAGAGTATTGTTTATTAAGTCATTTTTCACCCGCGGGTGAACATAGTAGAAGCAATACAGAAATCACAAAACCATCAGTGGTTGGCAATATTATAGCAAGAGACCAAGGCAATTATATGTTCTTTTTAAGAAGAAACCTATAATTTAAAATTAGACATGTTCTTCAATTATGCATTTGATTTTTGGCAATAAAATAACAATGCCTGGTTTATAAATACTCTCATAGGGTTTTACTAAATCTTCTGAAAAGAACAATGAAATGTTCTTTTAGAAATGTACTAAAGGATGGCTTGTCTCCAATTCATTATTTTTCTATTAATAATTACAAATTATTAAAAAGGTTTGAATTGACTACAAATCTACAGCCTTCATATCAGCTAATAAGATCAAGGGAGAATAAAATCTATATTCAGAGATAATAGTAATGAAGGACATGAAATAAAAGAAATGTTCCATTAATCTATGTTTGTAAAGATTTTCTAGAATCTTAAAAGGCTATTAAACATTAAACAAAGCCTTTCAGTATAAATGTCCATAATTTTTAAAAGGCTTTTCTATTTAGGTTTTCAGAGATTTTAATTTTTTTGTTTGTTTCTTCTTAATTTTTAGGAATTTTTATTATATCTATTTTTATTATAATTTTGATAATATAGGCTAATTGAAGGTGAAGGTTCGTTCTCTGAGTGTGTGGTTTGGTTTCCGAATGTTTCATTATTAGGCTAGGTAACATCTCCAGTGGAGTTTATGGGATGTCAGTGTCAGTGTTCTTCTGTTTATAAGGGCTTCAGGTGTGGGTGTGTTAAGTGAGGGTCTTGTGGCAGGTCTTGTGATAGGGAGGTTACATCAGGTCAGGGAGTTGAACAACTGGTGGTGGGGAGTTGTATGAGTTGGTTGAGGATTGGTGCTGTTCTCTGGTTGGCTGTGCAGTTGATTTGGATTCTGAGGGGTTCATAGGTCAATGTGAACCCCTCAGGTCAATGTGTCTGTTGATAGAATTGCTTGTGGAAGGCCGGGCTTCAATGAACTCACAAGTGTGGTGGATGGTAGCATGGCCAATTATTTTTGTGTTCCTCCAATCAAACTGTTTGGCGTCGGTAGAGATTAAGGATTTGGGATCGTGGCTGCCAGCTAGTGTACATGGATCCTGTTTTTAATTAATGTGATGTTTGTCCCATTTAGAATTGCAACAGTTACAGTTGATTTTGTAGATTACATTGTTTCTTTCATCCTTCTGTATCTTTGTCTTTGGTTCTGGATAATTCTTGACGGAGTATGGCTGTGGGTTTGTGGCCTATTGCTATTCCTAGAGGTTGGAGGATTCTGGCTGTCATTTCCACATCCCTTTTGTGTATGATAGGATTAGTTTTTGCATGGTGATTGGCTGTGTGGTGTGTTGTGGTTTGGGTGCTGTGTCTCGGAATATGAAGTTTTTGGATAGCTGTTAAGGAGAAAAATGGTAAGCAGCTATTTCTCTTCCACTTTTCTTATTGTTGTGGTGCTGCAGTATATCCTGGCCCTTCTGAAGAGGATCTGGACACAGCCTCTTTTGTGTGCAGTGGGGTGGTTGCTTGTGAAACTGAGGATCTGATCCATGTACATGGGTTTGTGATAGACGCGGGTTTCCAGTTCCCCATGGTCTAGTCTCCTTTGTTGATGTTGAGGAATGAGAGTCTGTTGTCTCTTTCCTTTTTGTATGTGAATTTGATCCCATGAAATATGTTATTGAGTAGACAATGTGTTTCTTTAATTTGGGAGCATTTGATGATGACAAAGGTACCGATGTAATATGTCCAGGACTACCTCCATTGAGTTTGGACTTGAAGATCTTCTTCACTCTCTTGATGTATTCATTTCTAACCCTTTTTCTTCACTTCAGAGTGCTTTTTGTCAACTTGAAGGATATTCAGATATGTTTAGTGATCATTTTCATCCAGATTTTTGATGTTATTTCTATAGGGCATCTTCAGCTGCTGGCCCTGGTTGCTCAGCTATCAGTCCTGGATTCTGTAGCCCAGCAGTCCCCCCCCCCAGTCATGTAGCCCAGAAGTTCCCTCAGCAGTCCTCAGTGGAACAGCAGTAGCAGTGGCAGCTATGGTGGTGAGGGGTAGGGCGATGATTTCACATGCTCACTTGATGGTCACTTGATATATGT